>NW_011628042.1:489283-550365 GCF_000512975.1 Sesamum indicum
AAAAATTCTCAGCCATTCTTGTTCTTCTTCCGGCGTGAGAAGTTTTGGGTCAATCGTCGTGGGACCATTATTACACTTGTCAAGAATTTCCATGAGAAATTCTCTTCTTAGTATTTCCAGAATCTGGAAATATTCCTTGTTTTTAGAATAACTCGAACTTAGTTCGGTCCCATTTTTGTCTCAAAGAGTCTCCTCCATTAGTGGATAAATAATATCAAAATATAATCATATATTTCTTCAATAAGTACCTCTGATACCATTCTAGGCGAGCATTAACAAAAAACTGTGAAATGAGTGCATATGGACTAAAACTGCCTTTTAAAAGTGGCATAGGGGTAAAATTGTCTGAAAATCTGCCAGAGGACTAAAAGTAAGCAATTTCATAAGTTACTGGACCTAAACAAATATGGGCATAGTTATCGAACTAAAATTAAAATTAGTTATATTTAACGGAATAAAATGATACTTTTCCCTAAATGGAAAAAAGACATACGTGATGCAATGTATTATCCAACTTTACTATATAAACATGGTTCATGAAAGAAATCAAAGTAAATTGGGCCATTACAAATAAAAATATTATCACTCTCGAGGAGATAGACATGAATAATAATCACAAGTGTTTAATGGCTATTTGATATATTTTTACAAATTGTGTGTTATAATAGTCTTAAAAAAAGGAAAAACTATATTCATTAACTTAGTCATATTGAAATGAATATATTTAATTTGATTTTCTAATTGTCATTCTATTGTTAATTTTTCATTTCCATATTTGCATACAAAATCAGAAATAAAAATACATTAATTAGAATGATCAAATGAAATCTTACTATGAATCTATATTACCATTATAAGAAATGCAAGTATTTAGTACATCTCTATTTTTGGATAATTTTTTGAGTCATTGTTACTGAATTCTAGTAAGTACATTGGATAGAAACAATGTAAAGGTTCAAACACATCGAGTTGCAGTTAATTAAATGATTCTCTTGTGCCCATCCCATCATTTTTCATTGACAATAACAAATTCAACACCAAACATGCAAACCAACTGGAAAAAAGCAAAAAATAAAAAAAAAATCAAATTGGCACCACCAAATTCTGAAATTACAGTATAATCCTTAATATTAAATGTGAAGAATTTCTTAACAACATGCTGCATCAAGCATGACTCACATCCTACTTAACGATTATTTCAATCAAGCATGACTCACATCCTACTTAACGATTATTTCAATTTTCCAATTTTCTTGAAAGATATGCATCTGTAAAAATATTTAGAGTAATAGTGTCTCATACATTTGTTCTCGCTCTCCTTTTCCTAAAATCCACCCCCTTCCAAGAAAGGGAAAAAAATTCCCATAGATTATAAAATGGGATTAATACTATCCCTTGTACAAATGTAAATAGTTTTTCGAACAAGATGACACAATCATTATTCACCTCTTATTTAAATTGTTCTTTCCCCTATTAAATAAAAGAAATAGATTGCAACCAATTATAAAAAGAAATTAATATTTTCTTGTAATAAATATTAATAATTGCACAAGATGCCATTGAGTCATGACTTATCTCCTCCTTAAATTGTTATTTCACATAGTCTTGTTTTCTTGCAAAGTATGTAACCACTTGAATATCTAATGTAGTAATGTAGAATATATTTTTCTCATTTTTTTTTAAATATTTCTAAAATCCCTCCTCTAGCAAAGCAAAAAAATTGCCCCCAATTGGACAATGAAGTTGTAATATCAACCCTTGTAATAAATATGAAAATTTTCAATCAAGATTCCACATCAATCATGAGTCGCCTCCTATTTAAATTGATCTTTACATATTTCTATTTTATTGACAAATATGCATCAACTCAGGCTCTGACTCTTTGGTCTAATGCTCAAGTGCTAGCAACACTATGATAGAGCCACTGCGTGAGGGTATGTTCAGAGAATTCGACAAGCGCATCTCAACAATTCCTTGGAGTGCCAGGGTAGCCCTGCTGGTAAAAGAACGACTATGGTAGGTTCTCGGTCGTAGGACAGTAGCACTCCAGGCCATTGAGATCATTTTTGTAAAGGTCACAAGGTGAAAGGGCGTTGTTGAGAAGTGTCATTCGAGAGGGTGCTTATCCCTTTTTTTCCGTTGCAGGTGAGCTCTGTTGAAGTTGGGGGGCAAGGTGAATTTGGATATTTATGATAAGGAGGGTTCTGAGGAGTTTGCCCCTTCCACGTTTCGCGGTATCTTAGTGGGTGAAGAGGATCATTCAGGGGCCGTGGATAGGCACAGGTGTGGGGCATGGTGGTTTGGTCAACATCTCACATTAGTTTATGACAATGAGGTCTAGACAACAGAGAGATCGGGCGGGGCCACATGTTTTGGGTTTGATGTCTAGGGAAAGGAGCCGGGGTTCTAATATGATTTAGTGGGAAGCCGAGGGGCCTTGATTGAGTAAACAACGTATTCAATTGATAGATGAGGATTCTGACGTCATATAGATGAGGCTACAAGGCAACTATGAAACTCTTAACATAGAATTGTCAGAAGCTGGAGTCCACTTGGATAGTCAGTACGCTTCAGGATCTGGTTAAACTTCACAACCTTGGCTTTTTTATCTCTGAAACCAAGTTAAAGGCTATAAGATACAATTTGATTAAGTTGCAATTGAACTACTTTGGAGTGGGGATTGATCCGAGGGGAAAGAGGGGGGTATCCTTCTCCTTTGAGGAAAGATCTCAAAGTTTGGATCTAGTTTTTCTACAACTCATCACATTGGTGCTTCAATTGGGGGAGATGGTAGTTTAGAGCATGACGATTTACAAGGTTTTATGAGCGTCAAGATACATCGAGGAAGAAGGATTCATGGAATATGCTTTAATCATATTTAATTATTCAGGATTAGCAGTTATTCCGAAAAAGGCATCTGTTGCCAGGGACAGCCGCTATGAACGGTCCATGGTACTACATAATAGGTGAAAATTATGTGAATCTTAAGGCTATCAAGTGCTATACGTGTATTGTCCTTCCGTTGGCCTTCTTCCAATGTTAGTTTAGGGGATGGAATTGAACATCGTTCTCATCTTGGACTAGATATCTATACTTAATATTTTGATTGTGTTCCTCCACTTGATCAATATAGAAAATCATTTATCTATTTGATCACCTATTATGGCCACAAACTCTTGATAGCACAACACACATCATAACACATAGGAGATTGTTATCATCTCATGATCGACGATAGATCCTGTCTTTGAACTCACCAGTCTTTATACAAGTTCTAATTACTAGACATGGTCTATAATAACCACATCAAAATACGATCATCTTTTACTAAGCCCCAGATATAGTCGTCTCACATATGAGACTACGTGGATCGTAAAATTTTAGAACTAAACTCCATACTATCGGAGCTTAGGAGCTCAAGTCATACCAACAAGCTATACGAACATCCATAGGACGACTCCCTACGAGTCAGTTCAATTGTCTTGACAACTTTTGTCAGCCACCTACTAAAGTGGCATAGACATCACACATCTATCGCCTAAGAAACATGACACACATCATATGGACGCAATATCTAGTGCAAGTCTAATAGAATCCTCGATGCAAATTCCCGGAGCTCTTACATGGTACATTCCAATCCAACCCTCGAAAGTTGGTTTCCTAGTTGCCATCAAATGCAAAACCCACTTCATTGGTTGATTAATGATGAGTGGGCTTTGTTGCAATTTGTGAAAAATACTGGAGTAAGAACATGAAAGCAAGGCGAAATATATATTTACTCTTATTCATTTGATTCAATAATGTAAGTGAAAAAATATTGCTTAAATTTATTATAAAACAACCATCTAATAGGAGTTCCTGTCACCTATTCTAACATATGCTAGTGTGATAGACGACTGCCTTGCATGTGTGTTTCCCTCAGTCAGTGCAACCATGAACAACGAGCTCATCCATCCTTACTCCTGAGACAAGTTGTAGCTCTAAATCACATGCGTGCTCTCAAGTCTCCGAGACCCGATGACCTGTCTCTTGGTTTTTTTTTTTTCTGAGAAGTTTTGGAATATTGTAGGGTGTGATACGTCTAGGAGTGTTTTCAAATTCTCAAAGATGGGGTCCTTAAACCCCATTTGAATGCCACTACTATTGTTCTTCTACCTAAGTATACTAACTAGGAATTTGTCACCAAGTTTAGACCTATCAGTCTGTGTAATGTAGTTTATAATATTATTCTTAAGGCCATTGATAATCTTCTTAATGTTAAAATAGGTGATCAGAAAGTCAATTGTTCGGCTTTTGTAATCCATTTTGATGTAATATAATATTTAAGATATGAATAAAAGTAATATTCAATCTATGGAATGATTCTTTGTTGTATTTATTATCATGTTAATATTTTTCCTAACTGCACAACAAAACCCATACACCTAACAGTTAAGTCCAAGAAGTTGGGTTGCGCATTGGTTGGCAACCATGAAATCAATTTCTTTGGATTGGTCTGAGAAGTTTCAAGTTGAGGACCTTGCGTCAGGGCATTGAGTGTCCTATAGAGGCTTGGATTATGTGTTGCAGCCGTATTTTGTTGGCAGGAGACTTAGGTCGTCTGCGTAATACTTAATGGGTTGGTTGGTAAAGTAGTCGATTGCCTGAATTAACTTGCAGAAATCGTCATATGAAAGCATTTTAAAGCTTGATTGATATGACTGGGATTTCCTGTTTCGATAGTATGAGATTACTCCTTAGACTTGAAGAATCATGAAAGTCACATGCATATGATGGTTTTAGCTTGGATTTGGCAAGAACTGTTTGTGTCACGAGATACGGTCATTATAAGCCTCATCTAATGCAGTCAGAACGTGTGGTGTGGATAATGCATTCCAAGAGAGAATCTGTCCACTGTTAGTATCACGACAGTAGTATTTTTTATATGCTCTAAGACACGTTTCCCTGAGAATTTGCAGCCATAATCACCGGAGAAGTGGGATAGGTTTCCCTATGATAATTAGTAGGGTAAACGATAGGTCTCGAGTTATCGAGTATAGATACCCAGTCTAGAATAGGAACCAACTTTCAATTCTATGCCTTAGACTAAGGTTGGATGAGAGTCGATGGAAGGACCTTACTAGTATGAATTCAGTTGCCTAAATTGATTCACCAAGTTTTTAGTGCCACGAATTGTTGCTAGACGACAGCCCATGGTAACGGGCTATCGGTTATGGGAAATTAAATTTAATTAATTGTATTGGAATTACAACCAAGTCTAGCGGAGGGTGCATCTAAAGTGCCACACACTTACCACTGGAATGGGATGGAAGTAATTTGAAATTATTGAATTAATTTAATTGAATTAAATTATTCTTGGAGGGAATAAATAATTGGATAAATTATTTAGACCAGTCCATTGGATGGATGATTTGAAATTTAATTACTTGGATTAATTAGATTGATTTTTATTGAGCTTGGTCTAATTTATAAATTGATAGAGATAGAGGGCTTGGATCTTTCAA
The DNA here is from genome assembly GCF_000512975.1 of Sesamum indicum. NCBI lineage: Eukaryota > Viridiplantae > Streptophyta > Magnoliopsida > Lamiales > Pedaliaceae > Sesamum > Sesamum indicum. The sequence continues at coordinate 494,788 of NW_011628042.1, forward strand.
TTTAAATAAAAGACATGGAGTTTAATGTTGGATTTTTAACTAAATTTGATTAAATTAAAGTCCATATAGATTGATTTAATTTTAATTCAATTGAGCCCAGTGCAATAAAACAAGTCTAAGACCTCGGCTAGGCCTACGCGTGCAGCCTGGCCAGTGAGCCTGTTGGATTGCGTACTAGCAAGCTGCAAGGCACAGATTCTACAAGTGCTTGCACAGTCGCAGTAATTGGCTGGGGTACGAGTGCCTGGTAGACTAGCCGGCTGGTCTGTTGTTTTCTATTTTTCCAAAAAATATTTTTCAATATTATTTTGTATGTTTTTTTTGAAATAATTAATTCCAACAAATTTAATTTTAGTAGAGATTTTGTATTTTCTAAACTAAATTACTAAAATTAATTTGAATGGGTTTTCAAACAAGTATTTTTTTATCTAATTAATTATTATCTAACTATGACCTATTTACAATATCGCATTAGATAAATTGTATTGGCGTGGCACAATCCTCACTATTTTTCATAAAACTCTTATTGTTGCCAATGCTTTTTAAAAATATAATTTCTTACAAGCCCGTGAACAGATGGCTAGAATGCGATTGCCAATTATAAATGATCTGAAGTTAAAAAACGAAGATAAACACAACTTTACTACATAATATGAGTATATTTATGACATATGAGATTGTGTCCAATTTTAGAAAATTTATAGTTTTGTAACAATTTAAATACCATAGTCTAACTAATATGGAAAAATTACTTCTAAATTTTAAAAAAAGATCCACCATAATTTTTTAGACACCAGAGTTACTCATTAACCATGTATAATTCGTTTACCACATGAATAATATAGTAACTCACATAATATATATCATACAATGACTTTTTCGATTATTCTCTATGAATAATGTGTTGGCAATTATTTTGAGAGATTTTTAGAAATATAAAGCCTATTTTTGAGATCAGCGATACATAATTGAAATTAAATTTTATGTACAAAAACTGCACTTTGTATTTTCTATTTCTGCTATTTTCCGGTGGATACTATATTGAAATCACTAATATGTTCGTACGTTCATAGATTGGTAGTATGTTCTTTCGTTATATACGTAATCTTCAGTACAGGCATGCAATTTTTGCTTTGTACAGATGCACATAATTAATTGAGAAAATTATAATTTTAGTTTTGCAATTTACGAGTTGATATTTTTGGTTTTGTACGAATTGATTTTTTTAATTTCGTCATATACTTTACCAATTTTAGTTTTTTTTTCTGCTAATTTGATCTAAAATTGTATGTAATTTGCACATGACCCATTTAAGTTACAATTTTATTCTTATAAATCAATTTCGTGCAAAATCAAAATTGCCAACACCCTGTGTTGTGGCGCAAAAAGTACAAACCTCTTCTATGTTACATGACTAAAGTGCCATCCCAATAAGTTATAGGACTAAAAATTGTAATCTTTTCTACTTAATTCATATATAGGTATGAGCTATTGACAATATTCGCATAAGAAAAACATATGGAGAAATTAAATAGATGATGTATTTTTTACTTTTATTTTTCTGAAATAAGTAAATCTTCCATCTTTTGTGAACTTTGCACTAAAACGAATAGTTTTGAGTCATCATATATTGCTACTTTAGTTAATAATTAGATAAAAAATACCAAATTTGTGAAAATTTTACATTGATAAAATCCTTTCGTTCTTTAATTAGAAATTAACACATAAGTCAAATTTTTTTTCGAAGCTAGAGCAGCAGTGTATTATATGCTACGGTGTCGCTAAGATAAGATCATAAATGATAATAACTTTGTGCCAAAATATATAACTCGTTACATGAAAACAAACGGTTGGCTACTCTATTGTGAACTATAATACCATAAAAAATTAAAGAAGTCCAACATAAAAGAATTTTCATACTATTAAGTCTAGAAAATATTTTCATGTTTATCAATGTATCTTTTATAATATGTGTCTACTTAACTAACATACGGGTGTAGTTGTATTAATTAATATATATTTTGTATATACTTAACTAAGAAATACATGCAGTTATATTGAGTGACATCTCGATAGTCCATCTCCACTCTAGTTGTTCTTTGATTGATAATGGATATTTGCTTTCTATATTAGGATAGACTTCTCCAGTTGTCGGGAACACTATCCTCAACCCAAGTTGGATGTCTTTCGGCTCCATCTTTCTTTCGTTCAAACTCTCATGTGGCTATCTATGATGCAAGAAAAGAAGAATATATATAAGACGGTCATACTAGTTTTTGGGTTGTCGAGAACACTATCCTCAACCCAAGTTGGATGTCTTTCGGCTCCATCTTTCTTTCGTTCAAACTCTCATGTGGCTATCTATGATGCAAGAAAAGAAGAATATATATAAGAAAGTGAAACTAGTTTTTGGTAGTTTTTACATTTCAAGTTTGATTGTCTTGTGCAATTCCTTTTCTGTGTAGCATATATGCTAGAAGATAAAATCTTTTTCTTTTCTAAATTCAAATTAATTGTGCAATATAAGTGCAAGGTCCTCTATTTTTTCATCGGAATTGTTTCTTCCATGATTTACTTATTGTCGATACCATTAAAGTAAAACTTAATAAGAAAAAAGAAGAAATTAAAGCAACCTCTAATATCTCTCAAAATCAGATGTCCTGTCCCAAAATTCTCTCATCTCACACACACTCCCACACCTTCCAAAACACACACTCACACGCATTGTAGACATGGAGAAGTGCCGTCCGATGATGATGAGGGAGAATCGACGGTTGTTGCTGACGATGATAGGGATCTGCTGGTCGGTGGGAACACTATAAATAGTTGGGACGTGGAGGATGGCACCCATGGCTCCAACGAGATAGCAATTTCACATATAGAAGGGGCGTCGACGGGGATTGATTTTCAAAATTTTTGAATTTCTGGTATTGGCTAATCATGTCATAGATAAGGGCGATGTTGAATCAGTCGCATCATTGAAGGAGCTGCAACGATGATGGACGGAGAAATATGGCGATGATGTTATGAATCCGATGCCTTTGATAATGTAGAATCTAGAAAAACTGCTTCTCAGTCAACTGCTGTTGGTTCATGGAGCTGCCGACACTACAGAATCTGGAAAAATTGCTTCTCATGGGTACATTCCGACGACATCGCCCACTGAAATTTTTGTCGGTAATGTACCGCTTCAACCATGCTGCAATTTCATGAATTATGATGATAAAATGGCCAATGAACCATGCTGCAATTTCATGAATTATGATGATAAAATGGCCAATGTTTTTCATAATTCATATTGACTTATGCGCCTCATACGATGCGAAATGGTGAAATTATCGTACGACCCACGTTGGACACTATTCGTGAGGGTTCCCGTCGATGGAATACGACAACAGTGGGGTATTTCTTTGAAAAACGACCGTATTTTAACCACTTAAAGGACTACGTTAAATCAATTTGGCCAATGCTAATGGAGGTCACAGGCACGGCCAACGGGTTTTTTACGGGAGCCACTGTGGCTATGGAAGAAGTGATAGAGGGCCGACCGTGGTTGTTCCAAGGACAGCCAATCGTGTTGCAGAAGTGGGAGCCGGGCAGAGTACTACGTAAGTTGAAACATACCCAAGTTCCAGTTTGGGTTAAACTTAGACACTTGCCAATCGAATTGTGGACAAACAATGGGTTGAGTATGGTGGCAAGTGGCATCGAACGACCTCTTTATCGGACGCGATCACTCAAGCATGGACGAGACTGGATTTCACTCGTGTATGTGTTATGCTTGATATTAATACCAAACTTTCGAAGCACTTGGTCATTATGACGCCAACCGAGTGGAAGGAAGGGAAATTGCATGTAAGGTTGATTTGAAATATGTGTGGCTGCCCTCGAAATGCACCACTTGTATGAGCCTACGACATGCCACGAAGGAGTGCCCATCCATGAGAGTGCCGAAACCACCGGTAAATATTTATGTGTAGAAGGCACAAGTTCAGCAGCCCATAGGCATACCGGATATGCTTGGGGAGGAAGATATGGACCTATCCCCACGTGGAAACGTTACTCAGCAGCCTATTGTATCTGAGCCTCAAGGTGCAACTAATGCACGAGGAGACAATGAAGGAGGGAGTAAAGGTAAGGATGTAGTCATCTTTAATACTTTTGATGCACTTAACCTCCTTGATGATGCATATGATATTACCGGAGGTCTTAATACAAGCAGCCCCCCCACTGGTGACCCATGTTGAATGTTGCGGTGTGGAACGTGAGGGGCCTGAACAAAAGGGACCAACGGCTGGCACTTAATAACTTAGTAGCTGAGTTTAGGTAAACTTTATAGGTCTTAGCGTGTTCTGATTACTAATATTGATCGCATACAATCTTTTATTGTACCTCAATGGAAATGGTGTGTTGATTCTATGACTGTTGTTAATCTAATATGGGTTGCATGGGATGATGACATACTTGATGTTCATGTGATTGCATTGGGTGACCAATATATATATTGCCATGTGACAGTTAGAGCAACACATGTGAATGTGGTTATTACTGTTATTTATGGTGCTAAATGATATTGCTAAGCTTCGAGAGCTATGGAGATCTTTGGAGATGCTTGGGGGTCAGTGTGTGGATGATCCATGGCTGATAGGGGCTGATTTAATGTTATACATGACCTTAGTAAGGTTTGTGGTATTTCTGGCGATATAAGGGTCGTCATAGAGACGTTTAATGCGTGTATTCAGGATACGGGATTGCTCTCGCTTTAGGGTGAGTGGTTCACGTGGTATAACCGTAGCTCCAGCTCACGTAGCCTATGGAAGAGGTTGGACCGTATGCTCATTAACGATGATTGGCTAGAGCGATTCCCAACCTCGTACTATTATAGTCTCACTCCACGCACATCGGATCATTCGCCTGAAGTGCTCTATGGGGATAGGCAACAACAACTGGGAGATATGTTCAGATTTGATACTGTCTGGCACCATGAAGTGGTAGGCATGCCGATGTATGCAATTACTCGTAAACTCAAGGCTTTAAAGCCTGTCTTTCATCATATGAGGTACAATAAGGGGGATCTGATGATGAGTGTACAAATGGATAAAGGGTTCCTTAAGACAGCCCAACAACTGGTTAGCACGAACATATGGAACGAGTTATTCCTCCTATTGGAACATTGCTGTCGACTGGTGTATGCCAAAGCGGTTAACCTCAAACATATCATATTACAGCAGCGAACAAAGATGCAGTGGATGAAAGAAGAGGATCAATGTTCCCGAATCTTCTTTTGCAAGATTGCTCAACTCCGGTCTGCTCGGAGGATCTTGCAAATCAATGATGAACATGGGACCACCTACACAGAGCCAGGAGCGATTATTCATAAGTTTGTCTCCTTTTAACAGGCTCTATTAAGTGGAGATAGATGGATGCAGGTGATAGATATCCGATACGTGAGGCCATGGGCGAGGCATGTGGTCAATGAGGAGGAGATTCTCATGCTCCTCCAATCGGTGACCGAAATTGAGGTGAAATAGGTTGTGTTCAATATTGTTGAGGACAAAGCACCAGGACCTGATAGGTTTTCTTCAGGCATTTACAAAGCTACTTTGCTAATTGTGGGTACTGAAGTTACGGAAGCGATATTGAATTTCTTTGCTATGGGTAAGATGCTTAAGCAAATCAACACCACGCTGCTAGCACTTATACCCAAGGTACACTCCCCTAAGCTTGTCATGGATTTTCGTCCTATATCATCTTGTAATGTGCCGTATAAAGTGATTGCAAAAATTATTGTTCAAAAGTTGAGTACGGTGTTGGATAAATTAATCAGCCCTTGCTAGGCTGCCTTTGTTCCTAGTAATAGTATACGCGACAATATTATGCTTTGTAAAACTTGATTCCAGCCACTTGGATCTGTCCAATGAAGGAAAAGAGTTGTAGAAATATGAGGCTGAAGAACACAGTGAACAATAGCCATTTGCTTTTATTTTTTATTTGTATAGTTATAAAAGCGTGTTCTTGAGAACACGCTTTTATTAGTCCGTTGGCTTCTTTTCTGTCTTGAAAGTTAGTTTGGTATGTTATCTCTCAAAACTGCTTCATCTCTGTTCTATATATACCTGTACTCAACTCTGTTAAATTCAAAGAAAATAGAGTCAATTCTCTGAAATTTCCTCTTCCGTTTTTTACAAATACACGCAATACTTTACTGCGCCTGGTTTTGACATGGTACCAGAGCAGTAAAAGATCCATTCTACTCTCATTCTTTTCACAATATCATGGCAGAAGATTCAAAAACACAACAGATAATGGAAATTCTGAAACTCCAAGATGGAGGCCACCCTGTAATGAGTCTAGTATCTGTTCCCTTGAATGGTAACAATTACCTTTCTTAGGTCAGATCTATCAACTTCGCGCTTGGAGCCAAACAAAAAGTAGGCTTCATAGATGGCACATGTCAGAAACCAACAGAAGACAAAAATGAGATTGAACAGTGGCAGAAAACCAATTGTATGGTAATCTACTTGATCCTAAATTCAATATTGAAAGATATTGTGGAAGCTTTCTTATATACAACCTCTGCAAGGGAATTATGGCTCGAGCTTGAAGCCAGATTTGGAGAATGCAATGGACCATTGCTCTATCAAACCCAAAGGGAGATAGCTTCTATTACACAAGGTAATCAATCTGTTGTTGTTTACTTCACTAAGTTGAAGAAATTATGGGATGAACTTGCAACTTTGGATCCTCTTCCTTGTTGTTCTTGTGGTGCTGCAAAGAAAATGGCATAAAAGACTTCATCCACTCATTTGATGCAGTTCTTGATGGATCTTAATGAGGCTTATGACCATGTACACAACAAAATTCTTCTATGGACCCTTTACCATCTTTGGCAAAGGATTTTCTATGATCCTTAGTGTAGAAAAACAAAGACAGGCTCTGGGGTTCATGGCTTTGATAGAGAAGAACTAATGACTGCTCAATCTCAAGAACCATGAAAACAAAACATAAACAAAAGAAAAGGATCCTGGGATAAAAGGGGATATTGTAAACACTACAAGAAAAGTGGTCACATAAAGGAACTGCTTTGAGATGACGAGATTCCCAGACTAGTATAAAGAATTAATAGAACAAAGGAAAAGAAACAGCAGACAATCAAGGAACAAAGCTTTCAATATACAGATTGGAAGGACAGAGAGGAACAGTCAGGTAATCATGGATTAGAACAGGCAGTCTGAAATCATCAGAAAAGAGCTGAAGAAAGCTTTACAAGAAAAGGAGCTCAATGAGGGTTTTTCAAATTTTGCAGATTCAGAAAACTTTGCAGATAATCTTCTCTCTTATAATAACTGCACTTCTTTAGATAATTTCTCTTGGATTATAGATAGTGGTGCCTCGGCCCACATGTGTATGAATCCAAGGCTTTTCAAGACCCTTCAATTGTTAAAAGATAAGACTTCCATTAAACTCCCTGGTGGTTCCTCATGTCAAGTTCAATACACAGGAAATATCCATCTGTCTCAATCTATTGCCCTCAAGGATGTTGTTTATGTTCCCAAATTTAACTATCAATAAACTTTGTACAAAGGGACAATTTAGTGTTACATTTGTAACGGGAAAGTGTCTTGTGCGGGACCTTCTGACTAGAGAGACTATTGCAGTAGGTGGACAAAAGGGGAAGCTCTGTACTCTTGAAAAAGAACACTCACCAAGGCCTGAAGAAAAGACTGAACACTTTAAAATTTTCCAGAATTGTGCTATGTCACAAAGTAAGAAAAGGGTTGAAACTGAAATTGTAGATAGAGAAAACGTATGGCATAATAGACTAGGACATGCCAACAAAGAAGTTGATTCACATTTACCTTTTACGAGGAATGAAATGCAATGTATCAGAAACTGTCAAATTCGCCCTTTAGCAAAGCAACACAAGTTACCTTTTCCCCACAGTGAATCACAAACTAATGCTGTGTTTGATTTAATACATGTTGATGTGTGGGGACCATATAATATAGATTCTATCGCACATTGTAGTTACATGCTCACAGTAGTTGATGATCACAGCAGAACTACATGGATTTACATGATGCACCACAAAGCACAAACAACACTGAAACTGGAATTTTTGTGCAAAATGATTGAAACACAATATGACTTAAAAATTAAAAGGGTGAGAACTGACAATGGTATTGAATTTATTAATGATCAATGTCAGACTCTCTTCCAAAACAGAGGCATTATTCATGAAGGAACCTGCACATACACTCCACAACAAAATGGTGTTCTGGAGAGAAAACATCAACACTTGCTACAGGTAGCAAGGTCTCTGATGTTTTTTGCCAAACTTTCTGAAAGATTTTGGGTTGAGTCTCTCTTGACAGCAACCTATCTCATAAATAGAATGCCCATCCCTACATTAAAGTGGAAAACCCCCTATGAAATGCTACATAAAAGAAAACCAAGCTATCAACATCTCAAAATTTTTGGATGTCTTTGCTTTGCCACTAATGTAACACCTTTCAAAAGAAAATTTGAGCCTAGAGCTATAAGGTGTGTTTTCTTAGGACATGCCCAAGGAAAGAAAGGGTATAAGGTCATGAATCTTGATACTAATGAAATGTTTGTGGCAAGGGATGTAGTCTTTCATGAAGGAACATTTCCTTTCCACAATGATGAAATAGACAGCATCTCCTGTCCTTTACCTACTATAGGAGTTTTGGATGAAAAAAGAAATAGAAAATGATCCACCACTTACTGTCAGTGAGCAGCATGTTCAGCCTAGAAGGTCCACTAGAATTCTTAGCAGACCATTTTGTTCATCTGTAACAAGGCCTCTGGAATGACTTTACCACATGATGTTAAAAAAACTCCTCTTCATAGTTGTTTTGTGCAAAGTTTGAACTCATTGCAGGAACCCAAAAATTATGATGAAGCACAAAAACAAAAATAATGGAGGAATGCCATGAAGCAGGAAATTACTGCATTAGAAAAGAACAAAATATGGGAAATATCTTCATTACATCAAGGAACGATCCTTATTGGATGCAGATGGGTTTACAAAACCAAGCTAAGACCTGATGGATCTGTTGAGAGGCATAAGGCCAGGTTAGTTGCCAAAAGTTTTAGGCAAAGGGAAGGGATAGATTACAATGAATGTTTTGCTCCTGTAGCCAAAACAGTCACTGTAAGACTTCTATTGGCTGTTGTTATTGCTAAAGGGTGGTTGTTACATCATTTAGATGTTAACAATGCATTTCTACATGGGAATTTAAATGAAGTCATTTACATGCTACCCCCTGAAGGTTATAAAATTCCAGAAGGCATGGTTTGTAAACTTAAAAAATCCCTCTATGGCTTGAAGCAAGCTTCAAGACAATGGAATGAGGAATTTACTACAAAGATTAAAGCTTTGGGTTTTGTTCCATCCAAATATGACTAGCCTTTTTACTAAAGGGAATGGCATTCATTTTATTGCACTTCTTGTATATGTTGACGATGTTTTGGTCACTGCAGCCACTGAAAGTTCTGTTCAAGAAGTGAAAGTCTACCTGAATGGATTGTTCACTATAAAAGACGTGGGAGAAGCCAAGTACTTTTTAGGACTAGAATTATCTAGATAAGAACAAGGTTGATTGTCACACAGAACAAATATACCATGGACATCATAAAAGACATGGGACTTGACAAGGTAAAAATAGCTCCAACTCCACTTCCAGCAGGCCTAAAATTTATTTCAGAGTCTGAGGCAACATTAGAAGATCCTTCCAAATATAGAAGGCTTGTGGGAAGGCTTTTATACCTTGGATTTACCAGACCGGACATCAGCTATGCTACTCAGCAACTTAACCAGTATATCCAACAACCCTGTAAGCAACACTGGAACGTAGCAGTTGACCTTGTTAGATATTTGAAGGGACAACCTTCTTCAGGTCTATTCTTCCCTGTTAATAATAATTTTAAACTGAAAGCTTACTCTGGTGCAGATTGGGCAGCTTGCCAAGTAACAAGAAGATCACTAATGGGATATTGCATAATGATGGGAAGCAGCCCAGTTTCCTGGAAAACCAAGAAACAAAGTACAATGTTTAGATCATCTGCGGAGGCAGAATACAGGAGCATGGCTACCACAGTATGCTAGATTGTTTGGGTTAATAATTTACTTAAGGAATTGAAAGTGGATGTTCTCACCCCTGTGCCATTCTATTGTGACAATAAAGCAGCGATACACATCACAGAGAACCCAGTGTTTCATTAGAGGACAAAGCATGTTGAGATAGACTGCCCCGTTCTGAGGGACCAATAGAAAGAAGGTCGTATTTTGCCTAAATATGTGAATTTAAAGCTGCAATTGGCAGACCTCTTTACTAAGCCTCTACCTTCGAATTCTTTTCTGTTCTAGTCTTCTAAGTTAGGCCTGACCACCTTCGATACAAGTCCCACTTGCAGGGAGGCTGTAAAACTTGATTCTAGCCACTTGGATCTGTCCATTGAAGGAAAAGAGTTGCAGAAATATGAGGCTGAAGAAGACAGTGAACAGTAGCCGTTTGCTTTTATTTTTTATTTGTAAACTTATAAAAGCGTGTTCTTGAGAACACGCTTTTATTAGTCCATTGGCTTCTTTTCTTTCTTGAAAGTTAGTTTAGTTTGTTATCTCTCAAAACTGCTTCATCTCTATTCTATATATACATGTACTCAACTCTGTTAAATTCAAATAAAATAGATTCAATTCTCTGAAATTTTCTCTTCCATTTTTTACAAATACACGCAATGCTCCACTGTGCCTGGTTTTGACATGGTTGCACAGGAATTATTTACAAGGTATAACCAGGTGCGTCTCCCACCTAGATCTACCATTAAGGTGGATATTCAGAAAGCCTATGACACAGTAGAATGGGACTTTCTACTAGCATTTTTGGACATGTTTGGATTTCCAGCACAATTTATTCAATGGATAGAAGAGTGTGTAACAACACCCTCATTCTCGGTTGGTCTGAATTGGAAACCCCAGGGATTTTTTGTAGGCTCACAAGGGTTTAGGCAAGGTGATCTCATGTTGCATTACGTAATTGTTCTTGTGATGGAGGTGTTACATCTTTTATTCCTATAGTTGATTGAACAGGATGGCGTTTTTTCATTCCGTTGAAAATGTGCTCCTGCTCGACTCTTTCAGCTTAGTTTTGCAGATGATCTACTGCTATTTTGTAAAGCTGATATGGATTCTATAGGGGTCTTCAAGCAGGGCTTAGATATGTTCGCATCATGGCTGGGTCTACGGCTTAATGCACATAAGAGCTACCTTATTATATCTCGCTCGGCACACGAGATTCCAGTAGAGTTGTTGGTGATGTTGGGATTCTAGGAAGGGCAGTTACCGATGAGATACTTGGGACTTTCCCTTCTCTCGTCTCAATTATTTGAAAACAGATTGTCAGCCATTGTTATCGAAAATTGATCAACGTATTAAAGGATAGGAAGGTCTGGGGTTGTCCTATGCTGGGAGGATGCAGATCATCAAATCTATCCTTATGGCGTTGAGCATTTATTGTTCCTCAACGTTCCTATAGCCTAAGCTGTTATAAGGGAGATTGAGAAGCGACTTCTAGCGTTCTTGTGGAAAGGAGGGACGACTAGGGGCTATGCCAAGGTAGCATGGCAATATGTATGTAAACTGTTATTGGAAGGTGGGAAGGGCTTACGAGACATCGCTACCTTAAATCGATCTTTAAGATGGAGGGGAAAGCGGAGGTGGTGTCGTAAAATTGAAATTAAGTGGCTCCGTAAAGAGCACATTAACTCTCCAAGAGCCATAAAAGTTATCTCTCTCAATTATAGTTTCCATCTACAAGGTGAAATTAAATATATGTTAGATTTTGTAAAAAACTGTAAAATAAAATTGAAAGGTGAATGAAGTTGTATCGTTGAATAAAGATCTACATTTCTCCCATTATTTGAGTTTTGCTCCATCTTCTCTTGTGTGCAGAAAGAATTCTTTGGAGTATGTGCGGGGGGAGGGGGGGAGGAGAGACACAGAGATGATATAAAATGGAGGATACAAAGACAAGAGGGTGAGTAAGCGATCGTTGGGTCATTTATTATGTATGTGAGTGTGTGAGTGTGAGTGAATGTGTGTCAATAAATAAAGAGTGAATATGATGAAGTTATTTAAAGCAGAACAAAAAATAAAATTCAATATCAACAACAACTAAACACAACTTTAATAGGGAATACGAGTGTACTTATGACATATGAAATTGTGTCCAAATTCGGAATATTTACAGTGTTGCAACAATTCAAAATACCGTACACTACATAAAAAATGCGGGATTTAGCACATATCAGCAGGACATTCCAAAGCCCGTTTAATATTGAAATGGGTATTGGAACACAGTTGGAACAGAACTTGATAAATGACGACATGATGCCCATTTTTTTTTGTGTAGCATATATGCTAGAAAGATAAAATCTTTTTCTTTTCTAAATTCAAAGTATTTGTGCAATATAAGTGCAAAGTCCACTACTTTTTCATTAGAATAATTTCTTTCATGATTTACTTATAGTGGATATCAATAAAGTAAAACTTAATAAAAAACAAGAAGAAATTAAAGCAACTTCAAGTATCTTGAAAATATATTCAAATTATTCCTCGCATCTTTAAAACTCTGAGCAAAATTACTCTACATTACACAATTCCAGATACAGTTAGATCCCGTTCTTTTCTTTGTGAAAATCCTTCATTGCTTGACCATGTTTGCTCCAGCAAGAATTGAATCTTAATTATTAGTTGATGAATTAGACCAATAAATGTACTTGCGCCACACTACTTTCAACAAATTCTTAGAATCATGGATTTGTTTTTTGAATGTACATATAACTCCCATCCATAAATCACTAGTTTTCACTAATATACTAAAGAAAAAAAGAAAAGAAAAAGAAAAGAGAGAGAGAACAAAGAATCTTCACAAATCCAACCCCATACAAAATTAAAAAAATTAAGAAAGCCAATTTTGAATTTTTGTTTTGAAGAGTTTGTTTCAAAAATCAAAGGTGAAAACAAAAAAATTGTATGTACAATTTAAAGATGGAGAACTTAGCAATTTTAAGTTAGTAATTCTTAAAAATTTATATTTAATAAAAGATCTAATCAAACGAAGAAGAGTGAAGATCCCACACATGTATATTTTTGTAGTAAAAAAAAACACAAAGAAAGCAAGAAAGAATGGAAGATCTGCCATGCCAGTTGTCGGATAATGGTGGTGGAGGAGAAAGCAGAGGTGGTGCTGGAAAATTAAAATCTAGTGACTCCGGAAAGAGCACACCATTAACTCTCCAATAGCGACAAAAGTTATCTCTCTCAATTATAGTTTTCATCTACAAAGTGAAATTAAATATATGTTGGATTTTGTGAAAAACTGTAAAATAGAATTGAAAGGTGAATGAAGTTGAATTGTTGTATAAAGATCTTCATTTCTCCCATTATATGAGTTATGCTCCATCTTCTCTTGTGTGCACAAACAATTCTTTGGTGTATGTGGGGGGGAGGGGGGAGAGATACAGAGATGATATAAAAAGGAGGATACAAAGACACAAGGGTAAGTAAGCAATCGTTGGGTGATTTATTATGTATGTGAGTGTGAGTTTATGTGTGTAAATACATAAAGAGTGAATATGATGAATGTATTTAAAGCATACCAAAAAATAAAATTCAACATCAATTACAACTAAACACAACTTTAATAGGGAATATGAATGTATTTATGACACATGAAATTGTGTCCAAATTCATAATATTTTACAGTTTTGCAACAATTTAAGTGACGTACAATACAAAAAAAGGCGGGATTTGGCACGTATCAGCAGGCCATTCCAAAGCCCGTTTCAAATTGAAATGGGTATTGGAACACAGTTGGAACAAAACTTGATAGATGACGTCATGATCTTCATTATTTATGTGTAGAATATATGCTAGAAGATAAAATCTTTATCTTTTCTAAATTCAAACTATTTGTGCAATATAAGTGCAAGGTCCACTATTTTTTCATCAAAATTGTTTCTTTCATGATTTACTTATAGTGGATATCAACAAAGTACATCTTAATAAAAAAAGGAAGAACTTAAAGCAACTTTCAATATCCCCAAAATATATTCAAATTGTTCCTTGCATCTTTAAAACTCTAAGGAAAATTGCTCTTCATTACACAATTCTATATACAGTTACATCCCGTTCTTTTCTTTGTGAAAATCCTTCATTGTTTGACCGTGTTTGCTCCTGCAAGAATTGAATCTTAATTATTATGAACTAGACCAATAAACACACATGCGCCACACTACTTTCAACAAATTCCCAAAATCTTGGCTTTATTGTTTGAATGTACATATAAATCCCATCCATAAATCACTAGTGTTCAACAATATACTATAGAAACATAGAAAAAAAATGAAAAGAGAGAGAGAACACAGAATCTTCACAAATCCAACCCCATAAAAAATTGAAAAATGAAGAAAGCCAATTTTGAGTTCTTTTGTTTTTTTTAGTGTTTGTTTCAAAAATCAAAGGTGAAAACAAAAAAATTGTATTTACACTTTGAAGATTGAGAACTTACCAATTTTAAGTTAGTACTTCTTAAAAATTTATATTTACAATAAAAGATCTAACCAAACGAAGAAGAGTGGAGATCCCACATATATATATTTGTTTAGTAAAAGAAAAAAAACTACAAAGAAAGCAAGAAAGAAAGGAAGATCTGCTGTGCCTGTTGCACTTTTTGGAGGTATTAGTTGGGATGATGGTGGTGGAGGGAAAGGCGGAGGTGGAGGTGGTGGAGGTGAAGGCGGAGGTGGTGCCGGAAAATTGAAATCAAGTGGCTCCGGAAAGAGCACACCATTAACTCTCCAACAGCCAGAAAAGTTATCTCTCTCAATTATAGTTTCCATCTACAAGGTGAAATCAAATATATGTTAGATTTTGTCAAAAGCTGTAAAATAGAATTGAAAGGTGAATCGTTGAATAAAGATCTACATTTCTCCGATTATTTGAGTTCTCCTCCATTTTCTCTTATGTGCACAAAGAATTCTTTGGAGTATGTGGAGGGGGGAGGGGGGAGAGATACAGAGATGAGATAAATTGGAAGATACAAAGACAAGAGGGTGAGTAAGCAGTGGTTGGGTGATTTATTTTGTATGTGAGTGTGTGAGTGTATGGATGTAAATACATAAAGAGTGAATATGATGAATGTATTTAAAGCATAACAAAAAATAAAATTCAACATCAACCACAACTAAACACAACTTTAATAGGGAATATGAGTGTAAATTTTGTCCAAATTCAAAATATTTAAAGTGTTGCAACAATTTAAATAACATACTCTACAAAAAAAGGCAGGATTTGGCACAAATCAGTTGGGCAACCCAAAGCCCGTTTCATATTGAAATGGGTATTGGAACACAGTTGGAACAGAACTTGATAGATGACTTCAAGATCCCCATTTTTTATTTGTAGCATATATGCTAGAAGATAAAATCTTTATCTTTTCTAAATTCAAATTATTTGTGCAATATAAGTGCAAATCTTTATCTTTTCTAAATTCAAATTATTTGTGCAATATAAGTGCAAGGTCCACTATTTTTTCAGTAGAAAAGTTTCTTTCATGATTTACTTATACTGCATATCAATAAAGTACAACTTAAATAAAAAAAGAAGAAATTAAAGCAACTTCCAATATCTCCGTAATATATTCAAATTATTCCTCGCATCTTTAGAACTTTGAGCAGAATTGCGATACATTACATAATTCTTGATACAGTTAGATCCCGTTCTTTTCTTTGTGAAAATCCTTCATTGCTTGACCGTGTTAGCTCCTGCAATAATTGAATCTTAATTATTAGTTGATGAACTAGACCAATAAACATACATGCGCCACACTATTTTAAACAAATTCCCAGAATCTTGGCTTTATTGTTTGAATGTACATATAAATCCCATCTATAAATCACTAGTGTTCACCAATATGCTCCAGAAATAGAGAAAAAAAAAGAAAAGAGAGAGAGAACACAGAAACTTCACAAATCCAACCCCATACAAAATTGAAAAATTAAGAAAGCCAATTTTGAATTTTTCTTTTTTGAAGAGTTTGTTTCAAAAATCAAAGCTGAAAATGAAAAAATTGTATTTACACTTTGAAGATTGAGAACTTACCAATTTTAAGTTAGTACTTCTTAAAACTTTATATTTAAAATAAAAGATCTAACCAAATGAAGAAGAGTGGAGATCCCACACATGTATATTTGTTTATTAAAAAAAAAAACCACAAAAAAAGCGTGAAAGAAAGGAAGATCTGCCATGCCTTGCACTCTTGGAGGTACTTATAGGGATGATGGTGGTGGAGGGGAAGGCGGAGGTGGTGCCGGAAAATTGGAATCAAGTGGCTCCAGAAAGAGCACACCATTAACTCTCCAACAACCATAAAAGTTATCTCTCTCAATTATAGTTTCCATATAAAAGGTGAAATTAAATATATGTTAGAATTTGTAAAAAGCTGTAAAATAGAATTGAATGGTGAATGAAGTTGAATCCTTGAATAAAGATCTACATTTCTCCCATTATTTGAGTTCTGCTCTATCTTCTCTTGTGTGCACAAAGAATTCTTTGGAGAATGTGGGGGAGTGGGGGGAGAGATATAAAGACGATATAAAATGGAGGATACAAAGACAAGAAGGTGAGTAAGTAATTGTTGGGTGATTTATTATGTATGTGAGTGTGTGAGTGTGAAAGTATCTGTGTTAATACATAAAGATTGAATATGATCAATGTATTTAAAGCAGAACAAAAAATAAAATTCAACATGAACAACAACTAAACACAAGTTTAATGGGGAATATGAGTGTATTTATGACACATGAAATTGTGTCAAAATTCAAAATATTTACAGTGTTGCAACAATTTAAATAACTTACACTACAAAAAAAGGCAGAATTTGGCATGTATCAGCAGGCCATTCCAAAGCACGTTTCATATTTAAAATGGGTATTGGAACACAGTTGGAACAGAACTTGATAGATAACGTCATGATACCCATTTTCTACGTGTAGTATATATGCTAGAAGATAAAATCTTTATCTTTTCAAAATTCAAATTAGTTGTGCAATATAAGTGCAAGGTCCACTATTTTTTCATCTGAATTGTTTCTTTCATTATTTACTTATAGTGGATATCAATAAAGTACAACTTAATAAAAAAAAGAAGAAATTAAAGCAACTTTCAATATCTCCAAAATATATTCAAATTATTCCTCGCATCTTTAAAACTACGAGTAAAATTGCTCTACATTACACAATTCAAGATACAGTTAGATCCCATTCTTTTCCTTGTGAAATCTTTCATTGTTTGACTGTGTTTGCTCCTGCAAGAATTGAATCTTAATTATTAGTTGATCAAGTAGACCAATAAACATACATATGCCACACTACTTTCAACAAATTCCAAGAATCATGGCTTTATTGTTTGAATGTACATATAACTCCCATCCACAAATCACTAGTGTTCAGCAATATACTAAAGAAACAAAGAAAACAAAAAAGAAAAGAGAGAGAGAACAAAGAATCTTCACAAATCCAACCCCATACAAAATTGAAAAATTAAGAAAGCCAATTCTGAAATTTTTTTTTTTTTTTTGAAGAGTTTGTTTCAAAAATCAAAGGTGAAAACAAAAAAAAATTGTATTTATACTTTGAAGATTGAGAACTTACCTATTTTAAGTTAGTACTTCTCAAAACTTTATATCTAAAATAAAAGATCCAACCAAATGAAGAAGAGTGGAGATCCCAAACGTGTATATTTGTTTAGTAAAAAAAAAAAAAACAAAGAAATCAAGAAAGAAAGGAATATCTGCCATGCCTGTTGTAATATTGGAGGTACTACAAAGAAATCAAGAAAGAAAGGAATATCTGCCATGCCTGTTGTAATATTGGAGGTACTTGTAGGAATGATGGTGGTGGAGGGGAAGTGGTGGAGGTGAAGGCGGAGGTTGTGCTGGAAAATTTAAATCAAGTGGCTCCGAAAAGGGCACACATTAACTCTCCAACAACAATAAAAGTTATCTCTCTCAATTATAGTTTCCATCTACAAGGTGAAATGAGATATATGTTAGATTTTGTTAAAAACTGTAAAATAGAATTGAAAGGTGAATGAAGTTGAATCGTTGAATAAAGATCTACATTTCTCCCATTATTGGACAACAGGGTGAGTAAGCAATCGTTGGGTGATTTATTACGTATGTGAGTGTGAGTGTGAGTGTGAGTGTATGTGTGTAAATACATTAAGTGTGAATATGATGAATGAATTTAAGAACAAAAAATAAAATTCAACATCAACGACAACTAAACACAACATTAATAGGGAATATGAGTGTATTTAGGACACATGAAATTGTGTCTAAATTTGAAATATTTACAGTGTTGCACATGAAATTGTGTCTAAATTTGAAATATTTACAGTGTTGCAACAATTTAAATAACGTACACTACAAAAAAAAGGCGGGATTTGGCACGTATCAGCAGGCCATTTCAAAGCCCATTTCATATTAAAATGGGTATTTTGGAACACAGTAGAAACAGAACTTGATAATGACGTTATTATCCCCATTTTTTATGTGTAGCAATATGCTAGAAGATAAAAATCTTTTTCTTTTCTAAATTCAAATTATTTGTGCAATATAAGTGCAAGGTCCACTATTTTTTCATCAGAATTGTTTCTTTCATGATTTACCTGTAGTGGATATCAATAAAGTACAACTTAATAAAAAAAAAAAAATTTAAGCAACTTCCAATATCTCAAAAATATATTCAAATTATTGCTCGCATCTTTAAAACTCAGAGAAAAGTTGCTCTATATTACACAATTCTAGATACTATTAAACCTCTTTCTTTTCTTTGTGAAAATCCTTCATAAATACATTCATATTCCCTATTAAAGTTGTGTTTAGTTGTCGTTGATGTTGAATTTTATCTTACCATTCTTCCTCCTCCACCGTTCGGCCCCTTTGCCTTTCACTTCTAAGGTCGGCGTCTCCCCAATCAATACCGACGATGTAGACTTTTAATCGTTGCCTCGTACTGGACCAATATATTTATCTGCTCATGAAGGTTTTTTTCAAACCCATTCATGTTATAATTCACGATAAATGGGTCAAAAGAGGCAGGAAGAGACTGAAGGATCACATTAATGTACGTCTCTTTTTCAAGGTCAACCTTGAGGTCCTTGAGCTTCTCCACAAGGAATAGCATCTTAACCTCATGCTCCTGTATAGAAGACCCTTTACTCATCTTGGCACCAAAAAATGCTTTTGCCACAGCATATCTAATATGCCAGTTCGGAACCGCATAAACCTGGCTCATGCGGAGCGTTATCAATTGGACATCATCATGCCTATCGTACTATTTTTGGATGTCATTGGTCATTGACCCGAGTATGATATTGTGAACCTTCCGGTTGTCCTCATGCTACTTCTCGAACATCAAACGTTCTTCGCATGTGGACCCTTTCACGAAGGCCCGAGGAAGAGACCTATCCAGAACATAGGCCTTGTCTCAAAATCTAGGACAATCCTAAGATTTCGCAGCCAATCATTGTAGTTTGTTCAGTTAAATCTGTTAGATTCAAGAATTGCAGTGGAGGGTTCTTAGACATATACATCAAATGTAAACAGAAATTTAGTAGATTATTGTAATATTAAATATCAAGTCGAGGACAAGGTCTTTAGTCATTAACCCATCCTACTTTTTCTTTAGAAAACCAATCATTCTCAAGTGGGGTTTCTAAGAAATCATTTCCTAGTGGGCTTGCAGTCCACAAACGCAATTCTCGATGCCCTACTTTTACGATTCACACGAAAAAAGGATTTATGTGAGGTAACCTATACCATTCTACTCGAATGAGATCCCCGAGTTATTTTGCCTTGCTTTTTCATGTAATCTTGAGGAATCCAAGCGAATCACGCTACTCAATAATAGGCCCGACCCATCAACCAAACAAATATCGCAACTGCCGCCCCCCACGACTCGTTAGACATGGAAACGGGAGTATATTCCATTTGTTTATAACAAAAGTGTAGCTTTCTTCCATTCCAAACATGCCACGACTCGTGACACCACGAAACAGTGAAAATAACATCCACACCACATTGCTGTGGATGGGAGGCTTGGATTTAATCAAACCATTTGAGTTTTAATCCATTATGGGCCTAATATTTAACTTGGACCATCTAAGTGAGATTAAGATTGTAGTAACCTATACCTCATCATTACGAGATTTTTTAATGCATTAGTTTTAATCATTGAGTATAAACAAATCATTCCAAACACATCATACTTCAAATATTAAAACATATACCACATGCAAAAACAAGTTTAGCATGCCCCTGTTGGATGATCAAGCCCAATCCTAAGTGCCTCACTGAGCTCTCAGTGAATCTATGGTCAATTTAGGGTGTGGCCTAAGTATTACAAAATAGTAATCCATTATCATTCTGAAAGGCCTTTCTCTTTGTTCTTCTTTCGTCTAACAAGCCTAGGCCTTCATCTCCTTGGAAGTTTACATTATTCAATATAAATGAAACCTCAAATTCCTAACTACAGTCATTACAACTGCAGTTCGAAACCTTAATCAAAAGTTGGGGAGAGTACGAAAGGAGGAAGAAAAAAAGCCTTATTATTTCAAGGCTAAAAACAAAAGAAGAAATTAAAACAAAGAGACACGCAGGCCTCACCCAACATAAAAGTAAAACTTGCATTCAGCCAATGAGCTTTGTCATCATTCCCATTGTTTATCCAATGAATAATAATTAATACATTTACATAATATATAAACATGCTAAACAAATAAATACAATCCATGTATTTAACAATAGATATCGAATATCAAATACCAAAAATATAATTAAATGCAGAAAATAACATACTAATAATGTAATTAAAAAGGGATATCATCCATGCATTCAATGTACAATTTTTTTTGTTTGTTTGGAAACCATTTCCTAATTAATTTATAGCACAATTTAATTTTAGAAATATCCAATTAAACTAAAATTAAAATTAGCCAAAATTAATAATTTCAAAAAAATTGCAAAAATCAGAAAAATTCACTTTTTTGGAAAAAATGACACAAAACGGCCAGTTGTTCGAAACCGCACACGGTTGTCTGCTATCGGCCTTGCACGCCCAGCGCCCAAGCGCTATCCTGCTAGGCAGTGACCAGCCGGCAAGGTAACAAGGGCTGTACTACTCTATTTTTCAATTTTTTTTAAATTTCTATAATTATGAACTAAAATAAAATCATACATATATAGAAAATTCAATTTTTCAAAAAATGCATATATATTTTAAAAGCAAAACTATTACAAATTTTTTAAAGACATAACCATGCTTCAAAGACATAAAACGTGTTTTTAAAAAATAAATTAAACACGTTCTTCATGCGCAACACATAATAACATGTTAATCCTAAAGTGAAAACACCGAAACGTAATTCGATACCATTGAAAGAATTGGTATGACCCGGGAACGCGCGGAAGCGTGAAATAAAAATTAAAACGGTTCAAAAGGGTGTTCCCTTTAAAATTTTTGCGAATTAGGTTTTTGGTAAAAGAATAATAATAAATATATAAGCATGCTAGACATGTGGCTAGAGGATGAAACAAAAGGCACAAAAATGTAATATAAAACTTTACCTTTTGTTTCTTTGGATGAGCAACAATGTGCGTTGTTTTCCATTTTGTTCCTCTTCTGTTCACTTTATAATTCCAATTAGAACCCCTCTAATTTGTCCACACCACGCTATGGAATAGATATAGTTCTTTTTTTATTGTTAGATAGAAAAAAGAATAAGAAGAAAAATAACTCCAAACAAACACTACTTTTTAGTTTTGTATAAATTCAATATAGAACAAAAGGAGAATATTTTGAGAGAGAGAAAAGGAGTAAAATAGGTGGCTCATGTGTAAGGATTTGTGTGTAGTTTTGTATATTACGTACAATTGAATTCAAAATTTAATAACTACCAATTTGCCTCCAAGGTAACCTATACACACTCATGGATATAACCTTCAACCATGACGAAATAACTACTCCATTATGTTCATCATGGCGAGGAGTTTCAACTCCTTCTTAACTTGGTCCCTCCTTCAATTGGGCTTGGACTTTAAGTATACACCAAACTTGATTTAATCAAATTAAATCATTCCCAACCAAAGTCCATTGTACAATGATTAATTAAATTAATTTTAGCTCAAATGAGTCCAACGATTCATTTAATTCAATAAAATAAATCTAAGCCCGAATACTAATTAATTGATGCAATCAATTAATTAAGTCAAATCTAATTAATTTAAAGATGATAAGTCCAAAAGTTAATTAATTCAAGTAATTAATTTTTAGTTATTCGTCAAATGGATTATAAATAAATGATCCAATGATTTATACCTTCTCCTTGAATTAATTTAATCCAATTAAATTAATTTTTTTCTTCTCGAATTAATTCAAAATTAATTCTACCAATTCCTTAGTGATTTGTGTATGACTCTTTAGGTTCACCCTCAGCTAGACTTGGGTATTGTATCCAACATAAATAAATAATTAAATCTAATTTACTTAATTATTTTTAATTAACCATTAACCGAAAACGCCCATCACCATGGGTGACCGTCTTGCAATGGCCCACAACACTAGAGACTAGGTGAATGTTGGCGTAAATATTTAGGCTCTCAAGTTCTAAACAGGTTCAATCGTTCCGTCGACCATCTTCCAGCCTTAGACTAGGGCATGGAATTGGGCATCAGTTCCCATCCTAGACAAGGCAACTATGCTGAAAACTTGAAATGCATTTACTCTATTGTTCGACAAACGAAACCATTTCCTATTCGACTAATCGCTATGGCAATAGATTTAGAGAGTCTAAATATCTCGAAGCGCATAGAAAATATATCCATTATATACTGATAGGGGACGAATTCTATCATTAAATCCACCGTCCCCATTACATACTCCGTCTACACTGGACAACGCTTATAACGACCATATTGGAGGTACAGCCATATCTCGCCAGATCCAAGATATTGCTCTCCTATGCATGTGGCTGCCATGATTCCACAAGTCCAAGAACTAATCATATATTATCGGAACCGAGAATTCAAGTCATACCAACCAAACCTCCAAAACTTCCATATGATGATTCTCGTGAGTCGGTTCAATCAGTTAACAACCTTGTCAACTAATCGACTAAACTTATTAGACATCCCATGTCTGTCGTTGATGAAACACGACACTCAACCAATGAATGCGATACTTAGTGTAAGTCTCTTTAGGACTCTCAATGACCAGTCTCGAGGTCCTCGACATGGAACATTTCAGACCAACCCTTGGAAGTTGGTTTCATAGCTGTCATCGAATACGCAGCCTACCTACATGAGTTATTTAGGTTTATGGCCATTTATTGTGATGTTAAAACACCGTTCAACGTAAATAGTAAGCACAATAAACACATGGTGGTACAGATGAACTTACTACATTTATCAAGATAATATCACATTCATAAACATTCCTAAATTGTTCCCAAAATCGCCAATCCAATTAGCTTTCTGGTAACCTATTCTAACATTCTGAGTATACGTTCTTGACGATGGTGATCCCCGGTCCTTCCATTCCAAAATGTCTCTTTGATGTTAACCTGGAGCAGCTAATCAAGGACTTGTAGAATTTGTGGCATGTGGGTGTATTGATGCATGACAGTGCAAAGCATGAGACATTCCTAATGCGCACCATGTTGATGTGGATTATGAACGACCTATCCATTTATGGGATGACATTTGGATAGAGTTCCATTAGTGTTATAGGGTGTCTAATTTGTATGTAAGACACGTGAATTCTACCCGCAAAATTGTAGGAAGGGGTGCTAGTTTGACTGCCACTAACACTTCCTCCCCTCGGACCATTCATACCATAGGAACAAGAAAGTATTCACTAAGAACTGAGTACAAAGGAATGTTGCAAGACCAAGATTGACGGGAGGACAGATCCTTGATTGGGTGACGATTTCAGGTCTACGGTTGAAGTGCCATTATCACTCCTAGATGGGTACGGTAGCGAGCATAAGTCGACAAAGAAAACATCTTCTGGGAACTCGAGTACTGGTCGACGCATCTAATAAGACATAATCTTGATGTCATGCACATTGAAAAGAATGTGTTTGACAATATATTCAAAACCTGATAGATATAAAGTCTTAGATTCTTTGCAAACGAAACAGGAACGGACCAAGTAGAATGACGACCTCTATATGAACGAACTTGTATCCAATCGTCTATTTTCAACTATCCGAGCCGAGGTAGTGGGGCATCAAATAAGAGATGTCTTAGTGGATCAGAACGTTACATAATCGAATGTACATATCAACCAACGGTGAAGTAGTCACGTCATACTACGACTACGTCTAAAGAAACCGATATAATTTATTCATATTGTTATTTTAGACTTTAACCTATGTATTGATATGTATGTGAACAGGTCCTTTTTGAATGAACTTTACGAGCATTACCATTTGTAGGACCCCATTGTCGAGGAGCTAGTAGCTACTCAATTCAAGGATTGCTTCAAATGTCGTGTAAGTTGTGTCTTATGAATTGTGCCTTTACAATTGTGTTACAACTGTAATTTGCCAATATATTATTCTCTAATATGTGCAACACAGGTGAATCTGAATTAAATTACACCAAACGAAGAGCTTTTGAAATCGCATTGTTGGGGTCCTACAACTGAGATCACAATATTCATGTATTACTTTGTGAATGGTTACAATTTCCACACTGAACTTCATAGCGTAAGCAACTCTACTATGAACTGTGGGGTCTGTCTCAAAAGCTCATCATATACAGACACAGACTATGACTTCTACGGAATTCTCAAAGAGATAATCAGTTACATTACCCACTTATTACAAACATGCAAATTATTCTGTTTACATGTCGTTGAGTTGATCCCATGAGAGGTATGAAGGTATCCTCATTACCACTTCGCTAATGTAAACTTCAAGAAAGTATATCAAAGTAACGAACTATTCATCCATGCACAACAAGCAATACAAGTCTATTACACAGAATACCCTAGCATGAAGTCACACAAAGTCGACTGGTTAGCTGTCTGCAAATCAAAAGCTAGAAGAGTCATTGAGGATGGACCGAAGTTGCATTTCAAGAGGATGAGATAATACCTACTCCACAAGTTGCGATGGATAACCATAATTATGACCTGCATGACCCCAAATGGTATACAATTAGTTGTTGAGCTTTATGTTGCTAATCAACAATGAGTAGGTACATCCTAATTGGGGACTTGTGAATCTGATGATGAGTCTAACGAAGATAGCTTTGACAATGATTACGAGACTAAAGAGGACAATAATTACAATTTGAATGTTCAGTGTTTCTGTAATCAGATATTTGCAAATAATCCTTGTATAAATTACTGATTCATTAAATATTTTTTTTTAAAAATATCTGTTCTATTCAGGAACAGTTATAAATAGAGAAAACCGTTCCTAACCCATTTCAAATATCCACGATCGATACAAAAATTGTTCCTATTGTAACCGTTCCTCATTGTACACGCATATAATCAAATGTAACATTAAGAACCGGCAAATAAATAAATATCATTCACGAAACAATTATAAAATTATTCAAGAAAAGAGAAAAATTCATAATTTAGAAAAGGTCATGATAAATTGAATGTTCCTATAAGAGCTTCAGACAATTTTCAATTGGCGCCATAGGAAAAGTGGAGGGAAATTCAATATTAGGAACTGTCGTTGAATATTTGACTTCTCCTAAATTAAATTTATATTAAATCGTTCCTAAAAGTATAATGAAATCGTTCACTACATAATATGAATAAAACCGTACCTATAATTAAAGCAAAAGCGTTCCTAAAAGGCACAAATTATTCCTAGTTCACATTCCGCTTACGATATCTCCACATTCATGAGCTCGATTAATTTCAAACTTAAACTCATATAAATATTATACATTCTGATGTAAAATCACGTGGTCTGACTGATAGTTGCATCGTTTTTGACCTCATTGATTGTAAATTAGATACTACAACTCAGTATCCCTATAACAAAAAGTTCCAAAACTTATCAAATGTAATATTTTTCGATTCAATCATATCCAGCGGTCTGATTAAAATTTTAACTTTCTGATTAGGCGAGACAATATAACAGTAGAAGAGGCTACTAACAATATTGGATATATAAATTTACTTAATCTGTTGAACATGTATCAATATGTCAACAAGAATTATATGTGTGAATGGTCTACATAAATTTATGGTCAACTTTTACTTTGATCATTAACATGTCAGGAACGATTTTTTCTACATTTTTAAATTTTTGTAATAAAATAAATTAATTTTGACACTTGTATTGGAACGGTCAATACAAGTATAGGAATGATCTTTCAAAATATACACTAGAATGACATCGTCTGAGATGCTGGAACGATTTTAGTAACAAGTATTTCAATAAGTGACCGTGCCAAATATTCACTCAAAATCCATTTAGCACATGAAATGATGTCGTTTGTCTTATTTTGGAGCGGACTTAGGAATGTTATAGTTATAAAAGTCCATTTCTAAGCCCGTTCCAAAAGTTAATATATATTTGATTCTAAACAAATTTTTTCTTTTCTCCCTCGATCACCCCCCACTCCACTCTCTCTCTCTCTCTCTCTTCCCATTCGCCTCCCGCAGTCGCATTCCGCCGTCCCTCGTCCACCGCCCGCTTCCTCTGTCTGTTTGCCTCTTTGGCCGTTCGCCTCCTGGTGAGTTTTCTTCTTCAGTTTTTCTTTCCCCTTTCTTTTTTTTATATATTTCTAAAAATAAATTAAAAAATATAACTGAAAATATATTCAGAAATATAATTGAAAATATTTTCAAAATAGTTTCCCTCCCATTTTTCTGAAATGGATGTCTCCCATTTCTGAAAATAAAATTTCGGTTAAAAATTTGCGAAAAATTTTTTGAAAATATTTTCATAAACAGATTCTTAAAAGTTAGTTTCAGAAATTATTTTTGAAAATATATCATATTTTTTTTATATTAAAATATATTTTTTTTGAAATTATAAAATTGTCTAAAATATATAGCACATGAAATTAAACATATATTTTTTTTTTAAATTAAAATATAGTTTTCTAAATTATTTAAAAATATATTTTTATAAAATGAAAATATAATTTTTGGAAATTATAAAACTTTTATATAATATATTTTCTGGAAATTAAAACATATTTTTGCTAAAATTAAAATATAGTTCTAAATTATAATATTTTTTTCTGTAATTTTTGTCTGCGGACGCCTATAAATAGGGTGCAATAAAGAAGAAGGGGATCGTCAGAAAAAATTCTGTCCAACACTTCAAAGCATAATATTTTCGATTCTGAGTCTTTGTATTATAAATTTTCTAGTTTATGGAGGTTTTCCCAACAAGTCAAGTCTTCTATCCTCTGAGAGACTGAACACTTATCTCATCCAGTAGAGGAATAATATGTAAGTAATATTCTATATATTTCATCAATAAAAGTAAGGCTTCTATCCAATTTATTGTCCAAAATTCTATTAAGTCCCTATATTGGAGTGTCTTCTAGGTCCTAAGGTAAGAAACGAAATAGGATTGTTGAAGGAGCCAAGTACCTGTGAACCATTTGTTGCGGTAGTGTGGTTGGAGGGAGTTCGTAAAATTGAGGACTTGGAATACCTGGAAACAAGACGGTCGGTAAAAGGTACGAATTTATGAGAACTTAATTTATTTTGGATGCATGTTAGGCCGTTTTTAGAGCAATAAAATGGACTATTAGGCTTTATTACCAAAAAGGGCAAAATGGTCATTCAATTGACTGAAGGACCGAATCTAAGCAAAATGGAAAGATATAGGAGTAAACCTAATATTGTCAAAATTAAAGGATCAAAATGATTTCGGAACATAAATAGAGGACTATTCGAATCTTTTTCCCCCATAAATATTCAAATCTATTCAAAATGATTTTGATTTTGGGGGGGAGGGGATGGGGGTTAAATCTTTTGAAATTAATAATTTTTATTCTAACCATTTATTCAAGGACCAGTTTGTGAAGATAGTGCTACGTCAATACGACGTATTGATGTGGCATCAACCTGACTGTTTGTCATGAAAATATCTTATATAAGTTAGTATAAATATCATTAAATAATATTTTGAGAATTGTCTCAATTAAATTCACTCTATAAATTTACCCCCCCCCCCATACAGATACATAGTTTATTATCTATCAATTACTTGGTCACCCTCTTGTCGTTGTTTCTTTCATTCCTATTCTCTCTCTCTCTCTCTCACACACACACACACTATCTCTCTCTCTCTCTCCCACACACACAGACATCCTTCCAAGAACTCTTTGTACACAGAAGAAAAGATGGAGGACGTCTAAGATGAAGCAAGCAATGTAGATCTTTACTCAATAATTCAACTGAATTCAACTTTAGATTTTATTTTATAGATTTGTATAAGCTCTCACAATTGTTAATTTTTCACCTTGTAGATAATACTTGAGAGAGATAACTTCTATGGTTGTGGAAGAGTTAATGGTCTGCTATTTCCGGAACCACTCAATTTTAATTGGCAGATCTTATTTCATAAGTGCCTCCAAGAGTCCAACAGGTATGGCAGATCTTTCCTTCTTTCTTTCATTTTTTTTCTCAAAAAAAAAAAAGGTCTGATCTCCGTTCTTCTTCATCTATTCAGATCTTTTATTTTAAGTATAAATTTTATAAAATGTACTAATTTAAAACTAATAATTGTTAAATCTTGTAAGTGGAACACAATTCCTTTTGCTTTTCCTTTGAATTTTGAAATAAAACTTTTCCAAAAAAAAAAAACAATCAAAATTGCCGTGTTGGTGGGGGGGGGCAGTTACAAGATTTGATATATTCTTTTATCTCTCTCTGACTCTCTCTCTCTATTTCTCTCTCTCCCTTTTTTTTCTTTAATATGTGGGTGAATATTAATGATGGCATCCAAATGAAATTTATATACAAGCTAAATTGTCAGATAAGTTGTTAAAGATTCAACCAAACTAATAAATTTGACGATGTCAAAAATCAGTATAATAGTTTTTATTTTAAGACCAGAGTTATTTAAAGTATTATGTTTATTTATAGCTTGTCTTGAATTACCTCTTGATATAAGAATTCAACAAACCGAAGGATATCCTCTTTAGTTTCTTCTCTATGAATCATACTTTGCTTATATCCACTATAAGAAAATCTTGAAAGAAGCAATTCTAATAAAAGAAAAGAACCTTGCACTTGTATTACACGTTTAATTTGAATATGAAATACGAAAAATTAGTATGACCTTATTTATATTCTTTTTTTCTTGCATTAAAGATTGCAACAGGGAAGACCACATATTATGTTTTATTACTAAATGAGTGTTTGAATAGAAGAAAGATGGAAGCCAAAGAAATCCAGCTTTTGCAAAGGGTGGTCTTCCCGGTTACTGAAGAAGTCTATACAGAGATAGAAGCAAGTATCCATTGTCAATTAAAGAACAACTCGAGGGGAGATGGATTATTGAGGTTAGAGAACGCACAGGAACCACAAAAACTAAAAATGTTATATATTAATTAATATAACTACATGTGTCATTCAATTGAGTAGATACAAAAAGTACATTAGTAAATATACCGCACGGATTTCTTAATTAAGTAGATTCAGAAGATACATTAATTAAAATAATCGCATGGGTCTCCTTAACTATATATTAATTTGTTAATATTATTTTCTTAAAATATTAGTTATTGGATTTATAAGATGAATATTTCTCTATAAGGATCTATCTGCTCGTTAACACGAGTCGTAATTACTTACGTTCCAAAATACATAATTCACTTGCATTAATTTTCTAACTGAAATTTCTTTTTCTTAGTTTAATTTCCACGAAAAGGTCAACAAAACCATCCGATCTATAAATTACATTGCCACATTCATTATGTACCGTGTGATTTACTAGACTCCGGTGAGCACTCATTCTAATGTCTTCAAACTTTGCAAATCTTCAAATTTTACTGTACATTCTTCTGTGCAATTCTATGTTTGAAAATGCAATGTTGATGTGCAGGTTTGATGACCATGACATGCAGCCTTCTTCCCTGCAATTCTATGTGTGAAAACTTAATTTTGATCAAGGGACTTTGGCATAACAGCAGGCAGAAGAGAGTTAGGAAGGCAGCGGCTCGATGATTCAATCTCCGCTGAGATTGGTGCTCTATGTAATGGGTTCTTGTGGTGTTGCCTCTATGGGTAGTTCTCTTGGAGGTACTTGTCGGGAAGGTGGTGGTGGAGGGGAAGGCAGAAGTAGTACCGAAAAATTGAAATTAAGTGGCTTCGGAAAGAGCACACCATTAACTTTCCAACCACCATAAAAGTTATCTCTCTCAAGTATAGTTTCCATCTACAAGGTAAAATTAAATATATTTTAGATTTTGTAAAAAACTGTAAAATCGAATCGGAAGGTGAATCAAGTTGAATCGTTGAATAAAGATCTACATTTCTCCCTTTATTTGAGTTTTGCTCCATCTTCTCTTGTGTGCACAAAGAATACTTTGGAGTATGTGAAGGGAGGGGGGAGAGACACACAAATGATATAAAATGGAGGATACAAAGACAAGAGGGTAAGTAAGCAATCGTAGGGTGATTTATTATGTATGTGAGTGTGTTAGTGTGAGTGTGATGTGTGTATGGATGCATAAAGAAAAATGAATGTATTTAAAGCAGAACAAAAAATAAAATTCAACATCAACGACAACTAAACACAACTTTAATAGGAATATGAGTGTATTTATGACACGTTAAATTGTGTCCAAAGTCGGAATATCTATAGTGTTGCAACAATTTAAATAAAATACACTACAAAAAAAGGCGGGATTTTGCACGTATCAGTAGACCGTTCCAAATTCCGTTTTATATTGAGATGGGTATTGGAACACAATAGGAATACAACCTGATAGATAACGTCATGATCACCATTTTTCATGGATTAAATTTTTGAAATTGGCAAAGCGTGCCAAAATGTGTTCCAAATAAATAGTTATAAATGTTGTTCCAAAGACAGTTTGAATATAGTAATAGTAGATGGTTGGAATTCTGTTTGAAACATAATATTAGAATTAGGGGCAGTCTTACATTGAACGTTCCTATATGTGAGATAACTGATGTTCAAAAAATGACGGTTAGTAAACGTATTCCACAATGAGGTACAATTTGGAACGATTTTTAGTACGCACCTAAGCAATTAAGTAAAAAAACATCCTAATTATGAGTTTTAATTAAAATGGAATGTGTTACAATGATCGTCCCAACAACTGGTGCAATTTGGAACGATTTTATTGTTTTATTAAATAGTGTATTACTAAGATAGTTCCAAATAAAGTACAACGACTATAATTTAACGGTCGAAAAACCATTCTTAATTCCATTGCAATGACCATTTAAATTGCAAAATAATGGCTACTTTTAACGGCTAAATATGTGTTCTAGTAACCGTTCCAAATTTTTCTATATATATACGTGTTCCTCTCTTTCCATTTTATTTCATTATTTTCTTTCATTCTTCTTATTTTATCTGTACTTCTTGAATCTCTCTGGAATTTCTTGATCTGTCACTATCCCACTAATATTCTTATACTCTTGTTCAGTTAACCTCTCTTGAATTTTCGTTGATATTTGAAGTTATTTTGATCAGGTAATAACTTTAAACCTTTATTTTTCAATTGATTATATTTGTTGTAATTTTGTCAATTAAATCTAACGTTATAATGATATATGTATATATGTGTGTGTGTGCGTGTGTAGGAACCATGATCATATTAAGATAGTTGAGGAGATGAAAGTATGAAAACAACCAGCCCAGTAGGGTGGGTTTTAATCCATAGTTTGAGGATGGTGTTCTATATTTATACAATGGGTCAAATCTCAACATGCATATATTGATGGTGAGATAATTAAGTTTCCTTATCAGAAGTGCAAAAATGATTCTTTTAGAACCACGGACGACTTAAATTTTGATTTGTATATGAATGGTTTTACGCCAGAGTATTATAATTGCACTTCTCATGGCGAGGAGAGGGTGCACGAGTATTTTGAGGCCGTCATCAAGGCCCCTTTGCAGAAGGAGCAAACTTCTGTTTCTCATGAGGTGGCGCACTTGGATGATGCAGCGTAGAGGATGATTTTCGGCCACCAGGCCGACTTCAGGTCTGCTAATTATAACTAGGATGTTGTGCGTGATAATGATACGAGGTTCTGTCCTACTAAGGCAGTGCCTCGTTTATATTATGGTGGGGTCCTTTATGATTATGTGTTTGGGCTGGCAGATCGGTTTCAGAATGTAGTGCATGCTGCAAAGCGGCCGTTCTGGAGCGGTTGCACCCAATCTCAATTAGGTTTGTTGCTGAGTTGGTGAATTCAAGATCGAGAGCCATATTTCTCAGCATATATATGATCGTATATCCCAGAAGGCTGCTCATAAATTGGCCCACGATTACACTCTCCCCATGGATTACTATAGTACTAAGAAGTTCATAAGAGATTTGGGTTTACTTGGTGAGAAGATCAGCGTGTAAGAATGATAGCATATTTTATCGGAAGGACGACGTTGATTTGGACAACTGCAAGTTTTTTGGAGAAGCTATGTATAAGTCGACAGGAGAGCGAAATCCTAATCGCAAGAAGACCTCGTATGCCATTCTTAGGTACTTGCCAGTTACCCTCGCCTGTAGAGGTTGTATTAATTATTAGAAATATATGAATCACTAATATGTTTGTACGTTCATAGTTAGTTAGTATGCTCTTTCGTTACATATGCTATCTTCAGTACGGGCATGCAATTTTCACTGTGTACGGATGCACATAATTAATTGAGAAAATTACAATCTTAGTTTTGCAATTTAGGAGTTGATATTTTTTATCTTGTACGAATTGATTTTTTTAATTTGGTCATACAATTTAGCAATTTTAGTATTTCTTCCGCTAATTTGATCTAAAATTCTACGTGATTTGCACATAACCCAATTAAATTGTAATTTTATTTTTATAAATTAATTTCATGCAGAATCAAAATTACCAACACCTTGTGCTACAGAAATAATTTCCATCCCAATAAGTTACAGTATATTTAAATCTTCCATCTTTTTCGAACTTTGCACTAAAAAGAATTTTTTTGAGTCATCATATATTGGAAAAATCCAAAAAGCAACACATATATATCACAAATTTAAATGTCTACTTTAGTTAATAAGTAACCCATGATAAAAATACCAAATTTGTGAAAGTTTTACGTTAATAAAATCCTTTCGCTTTAATTAGAATTTAACTTATAAGTCAAATTTTATTCCTAAACTTATAAGATTTAACTTATAAAATATTTTTCTTTAAATTCAAGTTAAATGTGCAATATAAGTGCAAGATCCTCTATTTTTTATAAAGATTGTTTCTTTCATGATTTACCTAGTGGATATCAATGAAGTACAAGTTAATAAAAAGAATAAGAAATTAAAGCAACCTCTAATAACTTCAAAATATATTCAAATTATTCCTCATCTTAAAACTTTGAGCAAAATTGCTCTACATTACACAAATCTAGATACAATTAGATATTATTTTTTTTCCTTGTGAAAATCTTTCATTGCTTGACCGTGTTCTCTTCTACAAAAATTGAATCTTGATAGTTAGTGTGAGTGTATGTGTGTAAATACATAAAGAGTGAATATGATGAATGTATTTAAAGCAGAATAAAAAATAAAATTCAACATCAACAACTAAACACAACTTTAATAGGGAATATGAGTGTATTTATGACACATGAAATTGTGTCCAAATTTGGAATATTTACAATGTTGCCACAATTTAAATAAAATACACTATAAAAAATGCGGGATTTGTCACGTATCGGCAGACCGTTCCAAAGCCCGTTTCATATTTGAATGGGTATTGGAACACAGTAGGAAAAGAACCTGATAGATAATGTCATGATCCCCATTTTTTATGGATTATATTTTTTAAACTGTCAAATTGTGCCAAAATATGTTCCAAATAAATAGTTGCAAAATTCATTCCAAAGACAGTTCGAATGCAGTAATGGTAAATGGTTAGAACTCTATTTGGAATACATTATTAGTATTAGGGACTCTCTTGTGTTGAACGTTCCTTGTCAGAAGTGCAAAAATGAAGTTTTGAAGACCACATACGATGTAAATTTTAACTTGTATATGAAAGGTTTTATGCCGGAATATTATAATTACACTTCTCTTGGCGGGGAGAGGGTGTAACAGTATCTTGAGGCCGTCAGCACAACCCCTTTGTAGGATTGAGTAGATGGATTGAGCGCAGGGATGGTTTTCGGCCACCAAGTCTGCTTCTGGTCTTCTATTATAACCAGGATGTTGTGCCTGATGATGGTACGAGGTCATGTCCTATTTATGCAGTGCCTAGTTTATATTACGTTGGGGCATCCTATGATTATGTGTTTAGGCTGGCAGATCGGTTTCACCTATGTGTTTGTGCATGTTGCTAAGCAACCGTTGTGGAGCGGTTACACCCAATCTCGATTGGGGGTTGTTGATGAGTTGGTGAATATGAAGATCGAGGGCCATATTTCTCAGCATATATACGATCGAGTATCCTAGTTGTCCGCTCATATATTGCCTTGCTATTACACTCTCCCACCTGTATTACTATAGTATGAAGAAGTTGATAAGAGACTTAGGTTTTACCTGTTAAGAAGATTGATGCGTGTAAGAATAACTGCGTATTGTATTGGAACGACGACATTGATCTGAACTACTGCAAGTTTTGTGGAGAAGCGAGGTACAAGCCGACCAGAGAGTGATATCCTAACTGCAAGAATACCTCGTATGCCATTCTTAGTACCTGTCGATTACCTCTCACCTGCAGAGGTTGTGTGCTTCAGAGGCATGGAGGCATTTTGAACGGACATGTCTTGAATTTGCAACAGAGCCTCATAATGTTAGATTGTGTTCCGTGCATGGATGGATTCGCACTGCATGGGCAATACATTCATACGTACTCATGTTGGCTTGTTATGCTTAGACCGTACAATCTCCCACAGGGATTGTGCATGAGTTCTGTGGAAGAATCGGTATGGCACTTAAACGCCGCAGAAATTGAAATAAAATGAATTAAAACGATTCAAAAGGGTATTCTGTTTGAAATTCCCGATTGTTCAGTGTTTGTCAAAAGCATAATAATAATTATATAAGCATGCTAGACGCAGCTAGAGGATGAAACAAAAGGCACAAAAATATAAAGTGAAACTTTACCTTTTGTTTCTTTAGATGAACAGCAACGTGCGTTGTTTCCCTTTTCATTCCTCTTTCATTCACTTTAGGATCTAAATTAGAACTCCTCTAATTTTAATTGATCCATTAACTAAGACAAACTTAATTAATTAATCCAATTAATTTAAAGGTATTAAGTTCAAAAATAAATTAATCTAATTAAATTAATTCAAAATTAATTCCACCAATTCCATAGTAATTTGTGTATGACTCTCTAGGTTCATCCTCACCTAGACTTGGGCATTGTGTCCAACACAAATAATTAATTTAATTTAATTTAATTAATTATTTCCAATTAACCATTAATTGAAAATGCCCGTCACTATGGTTGGCCGTCTAGCAACAGGACATGACACTACAGACTAGGTGAATGTTGCCGTGAACATTTAGGCTCTTGAGTTCCATACCAGTTTAGTCCTTCCATCGACCATCGATCATCTCTCGGCCTTAGTCTAGGGCAGGAATTGGGCGTCAGCTCCCATCCTGCACCAACAACTATATTGAATACTTGAGATGCTTTTACTCTATTGATCGATACAAAAATCATTACCTATTCAACTAGTCGATATGCCCATAGACTTAGAGAGTCTAAACCATCTCAGAGTGCATAAGAGATATATCCACCGTCCTCAATACATGTTCTGACTAAACTGGACAAAGCTTATAACGACCACATTGAAGATAAAGTCATCTCTCGCCAGATCCAAGATATAGCCATCATATGCGTGCTACTACCATGATTCCACAAGTCTAAGGACTGATGCTGCATTATCGAAGCGGGGAATTCAAGTCACACAAATCAAGCCTCTAAGGCTTCCATTTGATGATTCCCACGAGTCAGTTCGATCGGTTAATAACGTTATCAACTAATCCACTAAAATTGGATAGACATCCCACGTCTGTTGCCGATGAAATACGACACTCATCCAATAAATGCAATACTTAGTGCTAGTTTAGTCCCGAGGTCTTCGACTTAGAACATTTCAGACCAACCTTTAGAAGTTGGTTTCTTAGCTATCATCCAATGCGCAACCCAACTACATGGGTTATTCAATTGGTCTGTGGGCATTTATTGTGACATTAAAAATACTGTTCAACGTAAATAGTAAGCACAACAAACACATGGTGCCACGGATGAATGCTTACTACATTCACCAAGATATTATCACATTCATAAAGATTGGTAAATGGTTCACAAAACCTCCAATCCGATTGGGTTTCTGGTCACCTATTCTAAAAATCTCCCATTTGACCTAAAGCCAATCACCCATATCCCTCAAACATATCTGAGTGAGCAATCTGCGATACCAGCTCAGTCCTACGGGTCTACCATATTTTCTGCCGAAATGACGCGGTCCCAACCGCATGTCATCTCTTCCTACCATCGTTTCAAATTGATGGTAGTGTCTAAGAATATTCCTTGGATATGTGATGAGATCTCGACCCTTTTACTTGTTCCATTGCCTAGTTTTTATACAACAAGTAACTACTGGTTTGGCCGTGCTAGATTTCACACTGAATCATTGGATGTGGTTTTCATCCAAACACTTCCTGAGCAACTATTAAAGTCACTATACATTTGACTTCTATGATGAAAACCATTGTGGCATTCCGCTTGAAATCATTTCAAGCCGCCACATCACCATTAAATCTGAATATATATTTAATTTGAGACTATTCACCATTTACATATAATTGAAAAGTAATATCACCATAGCCTTCCAAGAGGACAATAATTATGATTGAAAGTTCAGTGTTTCTGTAATCAGACATTTGTAAATAATCCCTGTATAAATTTCTGATTAATTAAATATTTTCTTAAAAATATTTGTTCTATTTAGGAATATTTATAAATAGCGAAAATCGTTCCTAACCCATTTGAAATAGCTACGATCAATATAAAAATTGTTCCTATTGTAACCGTCCTCATTGTATGCGCATATAATCAAATGTACGATCAATATAAAAATTGTTCCTATTGTAACCGTCCTCATTGTATGCGCATATAATCAAATGTAACATTGGGAAAACATAAGTTGCAACAAACATCATGTACAATAAAGAAATTCATAAATTTACTGGACTAATTAGATAATGAACATACTTACAAAATTAAATCTAATAGAGGGTAAAATTAAAGGATGAAAAAAATAATTTTCTCATGATATTTATTCACTTACTAATTAACAAATAATCAAATTTATTAACTTTCTAATTTAAACATTAAATCAGATATTATAAAGTATATTCAATAAACGTACTAACCAAATAATATAATTGTATAGATTATTTAACAAATTAAAATCAAATTTCGTACTTCAGTCTTATCTTTCTGAGAGTGTGTTTGTGTAACTTAAGGGATATGTATGTTTCCTTGTGTGCATGGTGATTTCTTAAATAAAATACTTAGCTTTTATATAAGGTTAAATTTATTTTGTCCCCCTGTGATATACAAAAGTATAATAAATCCCCCTATGAAATTTTTAATATAAAAGTGCACCCCTATGTTACGAATAAATAATCATACCGCCCCCTGGTTAATTTGAACCTATTGTTTCAAAAATTATCACTAAAATACCAGGTATACACCGTCGAAATAGTTCTCTAACAAATTCTGCGGGTTCCATCGAGAAAGGGAACATGACATAGAGAAGTGCTTTCAATTAAAAGACGAAATTGAGAGGTTAGTAAGGCAGGGCTATTTCAGAGATCGATTATTGAATGATTGTAAGATGAGGAAAGACGATCCCAGAAGGAGCAGATCGAGGAGCCCAGATCGCAATCCAGGTTCCGCGAGGGCAGAGAAAGGACCGACAAACAGGGATAACGCTTGGACTAAAGGGGTAATTTACACAATAGCAGGAGGCTCGAGTGCAGGTAATTCCCAACAAGCAAGAAAGAGATATGAGAGGGCCACAGGGTCGAATACGAGGTGTGAGTTTGTACTGAATGTAAAGGAGGAAGAGGAAATCTCCTTCAGCAGTAAGGATAAGCCTCAGGACGTAGGATCGCCGAACGATCCAATGGTCATTAAGATGGATATAGCAAATTTCACTGTGCACAAAGTACTGGTAGATAGCGTGAGCTCAGCGGACATTATCTTCAAGGATGTGATAGATAAGATGGGGCTTGGAAATGCTAAACTTGAGCCTGTAAGGACCCCACTTGTGGGATTCCGGGGCAGCGAGATCGCATCATTGGGCATGATAGAATTGCCCGTCTCCATAGGGGTCGAACCTCGACGTCGGACTCTGATGGTTAAATTCTTGGTGGTGGACACCCCATTTGCTTATAATGTGATATTGGGAAGACCGGGGTTGAATTCTTTTCAAGCAGTCGTTTCAACATATCACATCAAGATGAAGTGTCCGACGGAAAATGGGGTGGGTGAAGTGTCATGCGACCAAAAGGAAGCAAGGAAATGCTACAATCTCACAATGAAAGGGGGACCAGAGGGGAAGAAGAGGAAGGCTGAGGAGAGTCCCGAGTCTCGACCTTATGAAGCTGATCATATGAAACCTAGTGAGGAGTACAAGTTGGTAGAGCTCGTTGAAGGAGATCCTAGTAGGACCACCCGAATAGGGTCATGCATGGGAGGATTGGAGACTTCAATGATCGAACTCTTGAGAGAGAATGTGGATATGTTTGCTTGGAGTCCCTTGGATTTTAGAGGTATCAACCCGGAGTTAATCGTGCATAGGCTTAATGTGGATCCGACAGTGCGACTGATGCAGTAGAAAAAGAGGTCATTTGTGATGGAAAAAATATGGGACTATTGAGCAGAAGGTGAGCAAACTGCTGAAGGCAGGGTATGTATCTGAGATTTAATACATAGATGGGCTCTCGAATGTTGTAGTCGTTCCAAAAGCATCGAAAAAATGGTGTATGTGCATGGATTTTACGGATCTAATAAAGCATGCCCTAAGGACCCTTATCCTTTACCCAGGATTGACATAATGGTCTACTCTACGGCTGGATATGAAATGTTTTTGATGATGGACACTTATCAGGGGTACCACCAGATCTACATGGCAAAAGAAGTTCGCGATAAAACTTCTTCTATTTATGATGGTGGCATTTACTGTTATAATGTGATACCCTTTAGTTTGAAAAATGCAGGGGCTGATTATCAGTGATTGGTGAACAAGATGTCCCACGATCTCATAGACAAAACGATGAAAGTCTACACGGACGATATACTGGTGAAGAGCAAGAGATCGGACAGTCACCTCGAACATCTTAAGTAGGCGTTCACAACAATGAGATCCTACGGTATGAAGTTGAACCCAGACAAATGAACATCTCGAGTAAGAGGCAGAAACTTTCTGAGATATATGGTCAGTGAACGCGGAATCGAAGTAACCCAGAAATGATCAAGGCCATCATGAACTTGCGATCGCCGACCATGGTCAAGGAGTTGCCGAAACTCACAAGTAAGATCGCATCCTTAAATTGCTTTATTTCCAGATTTGCTGATAGAAATATGCCATTTTTTAAAGTATTGAGGAAGACTAAAAACTTTGAGTGCAACGAAAAATGTGAAAGAGCTTTGCAGGATCTCAAAAATTATCTGACGAAGCCCCCATTGTTGGCCAACCCTAAAGAGGGCGAAGTTCTCTTCCTATATTTGGCCGTCTCGGAGAGCGCGGTCAATTCAGTATTAGTATGCAAAGAGGAAGGAAACTAGAATCCTATCTGTTATGTTAGCAAAAAGTTGCAGGGGGTCGAGATGAGGTACTTTGAAATGGAAAAATTGGCACTAGCATTGGTCGTGAAAGCGAGAAAACCGTGCCCTTATTTTCAGTCCCATAGAATAATTGTGCTTACGAATCATCCATTGAAGCATGTAATGTCACTACTTGAGGCATCAGGAAAATTCATAAAATGGGTCGTAGAATTAGAGGAGTACGAAATTGATTAGCAGACAAGAGCCGCGCAAAAGGTACAGATTTTGGTAGACTTCATGATCGAATTATTGGATAACAGAATCATAAGTGGATGCTGCATGTGGATGGCTCCTCCAATGCTAACAATTGAGGGGCGGGAATTTGGATTCAGGGGCCCGAGGGGGTTGAGATCGAAGTGGCAGCAAGATTATCCTTGCCTGTCACCAATAATGAGGCCCAGTATGAGGCCCTGATTTTAGGATTGGAGTTAGCGCATGAAGCAGGAGCTAGAAAATTGGAAGTCTTTACACACTCACAACTGGTCGCACTGCAGATGGAAGGAACGTACGAGACGCGAGATAGAACAGTTACCTCATACAGGGAGATCACAAAAACGTGGATAGATAAGTTTGATAGTTGCGCAATTCAATAAGTCCCACAGCACTGAAAATGATAAGGAAAATGTATTGTCTAAATTTGGAGCAGCGATGTCAGGCATAAAGGATTGCAAATTCACAGTGATAGTACAAGAGAAGACGATGATTACGGAGGGGCTAAATGTTGAAGTGGTATCTGAATCCAAGTCTTGGAAGGACAAGATCGTAAAGTATCTCGAAGAGGGCATTCTACCTAATAATCCCATTCGAGCAAGAAGATTGAAATTCCAAGTTGCACGCTTTACGATTGTATCTGACAAGTTATATAAGAGAATTGTAGATGGATCATTGCTAAAATGTTTGAACGAAGAAAGGGCTGAATATGTGATGAAAAAAATCCATGAGGGATGTTGTGGGAACCATTTTGGGGCAAGGTTGCTAGCCTAAAAGATCACTAGACAGGGTTATTTTTGGCTCATAATGATGAAAGATGCAAGGAAGTCCATGAAGAAATGTGATAGCTGTCAAAGGTACGCATCCTTGATACATCAGCCCACGACCCCAATGGAACCGATCAAGATAGCTTGCGCTTTCGATAAGTGGGGAATAGACATCGTGGGACCATTTCCCCCAGCTCAAGCTCAGAAAAAATTCATCATTGTAGCAGTGGAATATTTTTCGAAGTGGGCCCCCAGCTCAAGCTCAGAAAAAATTCATCATTGTAGCAGTGGAATATTTTTCGAAGTGGGTAGAAGCTGATGCTGTGGCCAAGATTATGGAGAAAGAGACGATCAACTTTATATGGAATAACATTATTTGCAGGTTCGGAATATTATGAATATTGATCTCAGATAACGGTACTCAGTTCTAAGGAAAAAAGATCACAGAATGGTGCAAGGAGTTGAAGATCAAGTAGCATTTTATAGCTGTGGCCAATCCACAAGCAAATGGGCAAACGGAAGTCACTAACAGGACCATCTTGCAATACTTGAAGACGCGGCTCGAAGCTAAAGGATTGTGGGTCGAAGAGTTACCAAGAGTTCTCTAGGCCTATCGCACCACCCCGCGAATTGCAACAAGTGAGACCCCATTTTGTTTGGTTTATGGAACTGGCGCCATTATTCCTACCAAAATAGGGGAGGAGTCTCAACGGATCATGTTGTACGACCCGAAATCCAATCAAAGCGAATGAAGCTTCGATCTGACTATAATTGAAGAGAAGAGAGAGACAGCATACGCGAGAATCTTACATCACAAGGGGATGATGATGAGAAATAATGATCGAAAAGTGAGACCGAGGTAGTTACAGGTAGGTGATTTAGTGCCGAAGAAGGTTGAAGCGTCTCGTCGTGTCGGAACACTTGATCCATCATGGGAAGGACCATATAAAGTGGTCGAGATCAAGCTGCAAGATATGCATGAACAGAACTTACCGCGACCATTGAATGTTCAAAACTTGAAGAAATTCTACGCCTGGTGCACGATGATATCCTTGGTGCTTGAAAAAAGCCGTCAACTTGTACATAGGATCTGAAAAAGATCATTTCTTTTGTTCTTGAAAAAGGGCATCAACTTGTACATGGGATCTGAAAAAGATCATTTCTTTTGTGCCTGAAAAAGGTATCAACTTGTATATGGGATCTAAAAAAGATTGTTTCTTTTGAGCCTGAAAAAGGCCATGTTTGTATGCAAGATTCAAGAAAGGATAATTATTTGCCTGAGAAAGGCCGACCATTTAGTTCTAGAGATGACCTCGATCTTGCTTCAACTTTTACTTTAATTCTAATGAACAAGGATCCAATTTATGCAATCTGAAAAAGATGCACCATATCATGCGATCTGAAAAAGACGCACTTTGTCTGCAATCTGGAAAAGATGCACCATATCATGCGATCCAAAAAAGACATATTTCTTTTAATGTCATCTGAAAAAGAGGCGTCATCTCTTGCGACCTGAAAGTGATGCATTTTTCTATTTCATTGGAGATTACATCACAGTATAAATTCACATCAAACGAAGAAATACACTACAAAAATAGAGTTCAGTGATGGCAAAAGGAGAAGTTCAAATCTCAAAAAACAAGTTCTAATCAAGCCTTATAGGATCAACCTCGCAAAAAATATGAAAGAATTTATTGGTCCCTACTTTAAAGGCTCAATTTCGTCCAACAAGGTCGAGAATTCATCATCTCCAGGAGCAGGCTCGCCAGGGTAGGGCTGCAATTGTCCGTATAGCATGGGTTTCAAGAGCTCTTGATCGAAATTTTTAGCGAACCCCCCAAGAGTATTGAGTTGCGCCTTGCATATTGAGAAGCCTTTGTTGAAGAACTCGACAACTTTTATCTCAACGACAACTTGAAAAGAGGACGTCTTCACGAAGTCGCGAGCTATCGGTAAATGTGAGCTGGAGAGTAGTTTCTGGTGTTCCTTTAAAGTAATGCAACCAGCCTTTCGTTCTTCTACGTCTTTAGAGTGACTAGCTCGGATGCCTTCCTTCTGACCTTCAACATGGCTGACCTCGCGATTAGCTGCAAAGCCTTCCTTTTTGCCTTCGACAAACGCGTCCTCCTTGGCCTTGGAAGATTCGGCAGCATAAGCTGAAAGAAGATTTTAAGATCTTGCACCTTTGCGACTAGAGCCTTCTCGCGTTTTTTCTCTTTTAGCAGATTGAGCTAGTAGGTCCCACACCTTCTTCTCCGCGATCATATGATTCCTACGATAACCTGTGCACTTTAGAGCCATGTTGTGGTAGAAAGAAATAGTCTACAAGATCGAAATACGAGAACAGAATGTAAAATTGAAATTAAAGAAAATCAAGGGCGGATATTTCAATCACCTGCATTAAAGATTGAGCACCATGCTCTTCTAGCCGAGTATGCGGGTTCATTAATAGAGAAGCCTGATCGCGGGGGAGGATGCAATTGCTAAATAGTTCCTAGGAGTCTTGTCCAGGTTCCCCGTACAACATAGAACTTCTCGATGATATATTCCAGCTCGGTACAAAACGTTCGCCCTTCAGCTCAAATTTGGGATGATGTTTGCTCTTTAATTCTTTTCGAGCCTCTTTCCACCAGGCAGTAACTTCTTGAAGCATCTGGCAATTTACTTGCTCTTCGGTTAGGTCAACAACTTCTTTGGCCATCCTGCTCTCAGATCGAGATTTACT
This sequence comes from Sesamum indicum, assembly GCF_000512975.1. Lineage (NCBI taxonomy): Eukaryota > Viridiplantae > Streptophyta > Magnoliopsida > Lamiales > Pedaliaceae > Sesamum > Sesamum indicum. Next base: position 538,642 of record NW_011628042.1, read on the forward strand.
ACTCTTACTCGATTTGGATGACTTTGATGATTTCGAAGACTTGGATGATCCGGATCGGTGTTTGTGACTTTTACCCTTATGCTTATGATGGTCCCTCTTGCGCTTTTTTGAATTAGTTCCTTCATCAGCTTAGTTGGCTCCATCTGCGCCAACCTCTTCCCCAGGTCCCAAATCCTCGGATGCCCTTGAGGGAGAGTTCTGCTCGTTAGGAATGGGTGAAGGGAGGGTCTCTTCACTATCAACTACAGTGGGCTCGGGATGGCTGGGGCTCATTGAGTGTGATCCACGAGCAGGTGATGATTGACGTATTTGTAGGGGGAGCGACCCGCTGAGCCTCAGGTTTATTCTACAAGGCTTGAATTCGCAATGTGCTCCTTGAATTCATAACTATTTCGTTTGCAAGAAAGAGTAAAATGTGAACAAAGTTACTAGTAAGATGAGAATGGAATATGCTACTCAGAAGGGCAGGAAGATCACCTAAGGAATCCTTGACGTGGAGGGGTGCTGGAGAAAGACGAGCGAGCCATAGCACCTCTTCTATTAGAAGACTCTTCGGATCGTACCGATAGGCGGTATTTTTGGTACAGGTTTGTACGTACTCCACTCTAAACAAAGAGGCCATACTTGACCAGGGGAAGGAGGAATAAAAATATATTTTTTTCGCCAAGGCCCAAGATTAGATTTCAACGTTTCAAGGTATCTACAGTCTCTCTTAGCAGATAAATGAAAGAAACCTCTACCTCTCGATCTTTTAGAAGTTAGTAAATGCATACCACGACCAGAAATTGTCAAAAACTGGGTGCGAGGCGTAAAACCTTCATTATTATGATGAAAAGAATTATGTGGCTAAAAGAGTTAGGAGACAATTGCATAAGACTAAGGAGTAATTGGTGAAGAATGGAGGCTACCGGAGGAGCTAAAGGAAGTCTCAGACCCGCGTCGAAATGCTGAAGGGAAAAAGCACAGAAACCCAACGGAGGTCGATGCATTCGGTCGAAAGACCTAGGAACTATAATCTCGTAATCATGGGGTATGAAGTATCGTTCTCTAATCTTATGGCCAGGAAGTTTGACAACACTAACTATTGCCTCCCAAGAATTTTTATTCATTCTATCTGAAAATTTTCAAAGGTCGAAGGACCAACAGGATAACACGAGATATGTTTTGATTTTTGGGATTTCTTAGATTTAGAGGGTTTCTTGTCTTCTATGGGAAAACTAGGTGCAACTACAGGTATATTGGGGTCGTCAAACCTTGGGGAAGTTGCCGAAGAACCCGAGCCAGAGTTAGAACTCGAACCGGAATTTGAGCTAAAGTTGGAAGACATCGTATCTTGAGAACGATATGGCTCGAGAAACTGCTGGTCAAGATCGAGCTCTTGACAGCCAGGTCGAACGCTTAACAGTAGGTAAGACTGAAATTTGAATGACTTGAGTATTTATATGGAGCACGACTTGGAAAGGCGCGCCGCCTACGGGGGGCCAAGATGAAGACACGTGGAGGTGGCTCTGACATGATCGGCGGATGCAACTGTTCTACTTCTTCAAAGAGCAATAAATTGAACTTTGAATAAGTGGGGAGTAATGATGGGTGAAACCCACTTTTTACGCGGAATACAAAAATACACTTAATAAAGGGTAATTCAGTCATTGCGTTAGATTAGACCCGTGCACTCTTAGAAACGGGTCAGATAACCCCCGACATAGATTCGTACCCGATACGACGACGCCGGCACGAGAGCCGTCCGATCAAGAATGATTGATAATAGGATGCTGATATGTGGCCCGTATAACAGTATCCACATAGGTCCTATAAATAGCCCAAGATGCCATATTTCAAGGTAACTGAAACATTACTTTTTTGACCTATTTTGTTCTAATCGCACATTTTTACCTCGATCACCACTAACTTGAGCGTTGGAGGGTCGTTGCTCGGGACACACCCGACGAGCTTCACGTTCGTATTTCATTCATAAGAACCCAATACTCGATCTTGGTGGAGTTAGCATTTAATCGAGAGGTCAACCCTTGAGGTCGCAAAATTCGAGCAAGGTCACAGGTGCTTTATCAAAAAGCAATATTGCATTTCCAAGATTTGGCCGTACACAAAGTTGGATGCACATCATTGAATGACTGCATAGCCCACATCGGTGGAGATCAAAGAGTTAAGCTTCTCAATCACATAGCTGATGTATCGGACTTTCTTTTGTATGATCCATTCAGGTAATAATTAAGTGCATATTGTAGATTTAGTTTCCATGGGATTTTTTATTTTTAACTCATAATGAATGATATATATCTGATGGGGCTAATTATTTTTAGGAACTACGTTGTACAAAATATATATATCTGATGGGGCTAATTATTTTTAGGAACTACGTTGTACAAAATGTCCTAAGCCTCAGAAATGGGAACATTACAAATAAAATAATGGATTGCCTGCAAAATTAATTTATACGACTAGCGGTGAGAAAAGAAGGAAGCCTTGTGGTAGAGAAATGCATAGAAGCTTCGAACAATGGGATTATCAGAGTGGCTGCAGAGATAGTAAACTGCCCGGGAGCAGCTTTTCGACTTGCTCAGTTTGGAAATTATGTGATTCAAGCAGCATTAAAGAAGACTAAGGTTGATTCTTTGTATCTAAGTTTATAATATATACACCACCTAAGTCTTCTGTTGCAATAACTTACAAGTTTTGTCGAAGCTGATGAGTGATAAGATCAACTCAACTGTCAATCAATCTATTTTGTGTAAATGGAACAAATGTTATGTTTTCGTAGAACAATGAGAGTGTGTGTATCGCTCTGTTAATAAAGTTGATAATTCTTTTGTTTTCGATAATAGTGATCGTTTAATTCAACATGAATACTCTTTTTATGCGATTATTGAAATATGTGATTCGACTATAAATACTCCATTCTGTATTCATCTAGTATGATCTTTCCTCAAAATGGGTTGCGCTAAACCTTTGGAAAATCCTTCAGCTGCCGAGGAAAATATGGATGAGATACACAACTCTGTACAACAAAACAACAAATTTTTGTAGCATATGTATAGAACTGAACTAATTCTCCAGAAATTCCATATGATTCCAACGATGTTTTCCCTTGGTTCATGAAGGGAAAAACATGAGTTGCAGCAAACATTATGTACAATAAAGAAATTCATAAACTTACAGGACTAATTAGTTAAGGAACATACTTACAAAACAAAATCTAATAGAGGGTAAAAATTGAAGGACGAAAAAATAATTTTCTCATGATATTTATTCACTTACTAATTTACAAATAAAATTTTTAAACTTTCTAATTAAACATTAAATCAGATAGTATAAAGTATATTTAATAAATGTACTAACCAAATAATATAATTGTATAGATTAATTAATAAATTATTATCAAATTCCGTACCTCAGTCTTATCTTTCCGAGAGAGTGTGTTTGTGTAACTAATGGGATACGTATGTGTGCTTCTGTGTGCATGGTGATTTCTTAAGTAAAATACTTAACTTTCATACAGGGTTAAATCCATTTTGACCCCCTGTGATATACAAAAATATCAAAAATCCTCCTATGAAATTTTTAATATAAAAAATCATCTCTATGTTACGAATAAACATAAAAAAACTTCTGACGTTGCAGGAACTAATATGTTTAGTTTATGTGGTTTTAGGAGCGTAGTTTCAATAATCTTTATAATGCAATTATGAGACGGTTTGGAGCCTTGTTGTTGAGCATCACTTGGTCGAACTACAGGGCGGAATAAGATCAACTCAAGATGTATATATAAGTGATAAGTCTATTTTATATGGATGGAGTGTTATCTTTTTGTACAAATTTTTACCAAATAGAACAACATATTTATTTACACAAAATTGCTAATTATAAGTACCAACTTCATTGATATTTAGAACTAGAATTCCCACAAAAGTTCTTGTCCACAAGTTTTCTAGTTTGACTTCTGCCAAAGTAGAGCACATCATGTACATAAATCCACAATGTTTGTAATTTGGTTAAACAAATCATAAAACAAGCAGCTCTCTTGCTTTACAAAATGTCGGAGCCAACACATTCATGTTGGCGGCTATTCAAGACGAAAATTCACATCCTATGCCAAAAGAAATGACCTATTTAATAACTTAAAAGAAGTTGGTCAACCTTCTACTTTATCTTCATGTCCTATTATAAATTATAATACATATATTCAATATACTGAGAAAATTGTAAATTCTAATTATATTAAATAATAATCATATATTTTCTTCTAAATAACTAGACATTCTAGCTTTTTAGGTATATACCAATTTATCAATTAACTCATAGCAGTTTATTTTGCAAAGTCCCTCATATTTTTATTACTATCATTCTCTATAATATCCATGTATTAAATTGTTTAAAAAAATCTCATATTCTTTTATAACAAATATAATATTTCTCAAATAAGATTTTCTAATACTTCTTAAAGGAAAAATTATTTGTTTAGTATTTTAAGTTTGTCTGTTATGAACTTTAGTCCTTTAAAATTACTCATTTTAGTTTTAGTCTATTAATTTTTAAAATTGCTTAATTTTAGTCATTTAGCCTAATTTCGAACAATTTCACCTCTACACAGCTTTTCAAGAACAATTTGAGTCCATACATACATATCCATTCATTTTGCATCTCTTAACTAATGCTCTCCCAAAATGGTATAAGAGTCTAGATTTTTTAAAAAAATTATTCGTTTATATTGTACTTAGATCATTAGAATGGACTATTAGCCTTTATTATTAAAAGAGTCATTAATTAGGATAAATTAAGGATAAAATCTATGCAAAATTTGTATGACTAAATTGGTTGATACAAAAGACAGTTCAAGACTGTGGATATAGGTTAATCCATATACCTTTGGAAATAGAATCATTGAGCCAGAAGTGGACAAGATCTCTAACAGGGAAGTAAATGTTCTAATGATCCTCCATAGGATCAACCGATGAGAGAAAGTGTGGATTTCCACACTAATGCCACTCCAATACTTATGGGAATCAAGCTAAAGGAAAATTCAAGAAGAAATGCAAAGAGAATGCCTTTAAATACACCTTAGGCAAAGACCATGCTCCAGCCCTTACATCCATACGGCGCTTAACCTAGATATTATTGATTTTCGAAATACCAAGAAGTTGATAGATGAATGGGTTGCAGCCATCAAGATAGCAGTAACTACCCTAGAGCTCGACAAGAAAAACTTAATAAAACTTGTTGAGTTGAGCTTGGAGGGATTTGTAAAGATCAAATGGGACAATACCCTAGAAGATACAAAAGCTAGTATCCTTGTCGGAGATTGGAAAGGCCCGATAGCAAACCAGCTACGAAGGTTTATCAAGATACACTTCAACGGATATGGATACTTCGAAGGAAGTAGAGCAGGAAAAGCTTGAGAATATGCACAGGTTCTCTTCAACCTTGAATTAAGAAGTATCTACGCAGTAGATGAATATATCTATTAGTTCCGCAAGTATTTTTTCCAAAGTGGAGTAGCAACAGAAGTAGCAGCTCCAATATATACTTCGCAAAGATATGCAGTCTATGGAGGGAAATGTTGATCATACAAAGTACCTGAAGGACAACTAGATTCAGTGGCGCGAATAATGTCTTTCCTTAAAGACAAACTGAAGGATTGGTGTTATCAAGCATTCATCCAGAAGAACATGAAAAGACTGAGAGGTAAATCAAACAAACTCCTCTCTATTGTGAACAATGATTTATCAACTATTATAGGAGAATCAAGCGAGCCAAGGAGAAGGAGGAAGCAAAGTAGTGACTCCTACCCCATGAGTTCCAGAAGATCCTTTTCCCAGCGGAGAACATGGTGGTCCAAGTCCAAAGCTAGAACATACAAATATGGACAGAGAACAACACCAACAAGGGCTTCATCCTAAGGATCTAGACGAACAGATGCAAGATCTACTGAAAGAACCCCTACAAGAAGAACTTTCGGACGAGCCCATACCCGAGTCAATGAAAGTTTCAAAGACTGCAATTGCTGGTCCTGCAGAGCAAAATGACATATATCCCCCGACTGCCTTCAGAAACGTGGTGTATGACGAATATTTGAAGCTATGGATGACATCTTGGATGCAGTCTACTATGGAGATTTGGTACCCATTTACCAATTCGAAGATCTTCCGTCAGACGAAAGCGTCTATGAAGAAGAGATAAAAACTGATTCGGTTGGATCTTCAACCAGTCAGAATAATTACAACGAAGGAGATAGGCTTCAAACTTCCTAAAGCCTATCAGGATTCTTTTCCAGAATGACGGTGTTCAACAAACTATGGAAAGAATCATGAGATAAGATTTCAACCTCAGCCCATATGATGGATTTAGAATTGAAGGAATTGGGAAAGTCCTGAACCAGATAGGACTGAACCAAAGAAAGTTTCACATAATCTAAAAAGTAAGTTCAAGTGAGTTTGCTATACCTATGGAACTTATTGGTAATGTGATGGAGATGCAATTAATTCCTAAAGAAGAGATTCTTGAAGAATTAAGTAAGCTTAGAGAACAAGTAGCTTTTACTATGAAATAGATTCACATAGGAACTATTGAAGTAGTAATAAAAACAACTTTTAAAGAAGGAATTGATTCAGAAATACATTTATCTATAATGGATAGAAGAATCAATAACTTAAGGGATGATTGTCTTTGAACAATGATAGGTAATTTGTATGCAGGAAAATTAATGTTTGACATTCATCCTAGGATTGCATACAACCTTGCAAACCAAGATTTCAGTTGAGTCTTAACCCTTCATCAAGATTTTAAAAGAAAAGATTTAATGAAAAAAGGAATAAACTGTATTCTATAACTTATAGAATTGCATTATGTCCTTTCCAATACGCATCATTCATATTTGTTTCTTAGGCAATACGCATCATTCATATTTGTTTCTTAGGAAAGAGTATATTGAGATTCCTAGAATTTTCAAGGATTTCGCCAAGGTACTGACACCAGATCCTATCAGGATACCTAGAATAGGTGGTGTTGATATCATCATAAAAGATCACCCAATTCTAGATAGAACACTTAGCTCTAGAATTGAGTTTAGTAGTCTGATGTCCTTTTCGGAAGATAGGATTACAGGTTACAAAGGAAAGGAGAAAGAGTTAGTAAAGGCTTTAACTCGTCAAGAGATTAGGGTAGATAACGTAAAATTTAGATACCCTGAAGGATGGAAAGAAATACAAGTAATATTTGACAAATTTAGATACCCTGAAGGATGGAAAGAAATACAAGTAATATTTGACATCACTAAGAAAGAAAATTTTTTTCTTGTGATGACTTATATCATTTATAGCAACCTTTTGTTGGAAAATATGAAGGCATGTTACAAAATAGCAGGCCATTAAATTCTAGTTGCAGGTGTTGTGGGACGAGAAAATGGGTGTATGACTTTGGGGTTAAGTTTCCTAGAAGACCATAAACCATGGGGAACAAAAGGTAACGAAATGGAATTCAGTCTTGATGGTATGTTGTATGATCTATATAAAACATAATATTTCTCAGCTTATGTTGATTCAGGATCAGGAATTTTCACGGCAAAGCCAGGAGTTTTCCCTAAAGAAGCAAGGAAAACCTTACCCATTATTGCAGGAAGGGATTTTTCACAAAAAATCCTGATACTCAATAAGGAAATACGAGAAGCCAAGATCATGGTCGAAGGAGCATTCAGATCGCCCTAGTTACGGATAAAAACACCTCCTATTTACTTTAATGATACAGGTGCTGATATCTTGCTAGGTAACAATCTTGTCCAAACATTTGCGAGATATATGCAGGATAATCAAAAGAATCTGTTAATCTTTACCACTAACTGTTAATCTTGCAAAGAGAAAATGCATTTAACAGGATAATGCCAATAAAATTTTCGCAGCAAACATGGTGATTTTTATGCTAGATTAACTCATCCAAAAATACAGGATAAGAGGAAATTTGGTATAGTTCTTTTTTCTTTCAGGCAACAATACATAAGGAATCCGAGGAGGAAATTATGAACCTTAAAGAAGCACTACTGGAAATGAAATCGACATAAGGAATCCGAGGAGGAAATTATGAACCTTAAAGAAGCACTACTGGAAATGAAATCGCTAGATATCATCAAGGAAAGCAGGCTTTCCCTTAAGAATGTTAAGAGGCTCATCTAAATGAACTTCAGTGAAAATCCTCTGGTATGGTGGGATAGGAACAAGATCGAAGCTACTCTAAAGCTCAAGGAAGAATGCAAGTACGAGTACTTTCGATACAAACCTAACCAGATGAACATGGAAGACAAAAAACATATGCAGATAATTATCAAAGAGCATATCGACAAAAAACATATGCAGATAATTATCAAAGAGCATATCGGCCTTGGACTCATCGAGCCTGGAATCTCTACCTACAACAGCCCTGGATTTCTGGTAAGAAATCATAGTGAGAGTAAGAGAGGTAAGCCCAGATTAGTAATTAACTATCAAGGCATTAATAAGATATTAGAGTTTGATGGTTATTACATTCGTAGTAGAGGATCCTTAATTGATTGCATTAAAGGAGCAAAAGTGTTTTCTAAATTCGATTGCAAATCTGATTTGTATCAGATTAAGATGGAGAGTGAATAAAAGAAATTTACTGCATTCTCCACACCGCAGGGACAATATATCTGGAATGCGCTTCCAATGGGTTTAGCTAACGCAACCCAGATATTTTAAAGAAAAATGGATAATCTTTTTAAAGATTACTTCGAAGTCATATTTGTCTATATTGACGATATATTGATTGCATCAAAAAATATGAAAGAACACATTAAACATCTTGAGATATTTTTTGATGCTTGATATAGAGAAGGTTTAGTACTTTCTTAAAAGAAAGCTACTATTACTGTCAATAAGATTGAATTTTTATGGATTCTTAATGACGAAACAGGAATTGAGTTACAGGACCATAGTATGGAGAAAATCCGCATTTTTCTAGATTTGCTCAAAGACAAGAAGCATTTGTAGAGCTTCTTTGGAGTTGTTAATTTTGCAGGAATCTTCATTAAGGATCTTGCAAGATACAGAAAGGATTTTCGACTACTTTTGAAAGAAATAGAGAGTTCAAAGTGGAAATGGGAAGAAATCCACACAAAAAGGGTTCGTGAGCTGAAACAGGTTTGCAGTAACCTACCAAAACTTGCTATACCACAAGACGGGGATGAATTGGTAGTCTACACAGACGCCAATGATTTTAGATGGGCAACAGTGCTCATGAAAAAAACAACTACAGGAAAAAACCTTGTAGATATACAGAAGGGTTGTTCTCAGAACAACAAGCCAAAGTTTGACACATCAACAAGAAAGAATTCTTTGTGATTTGGAAGGCTTTTATGAAATGGCCTTTATTTTTACTTGCTAAAGAATTTACTTTAAAAGTTAATAATACAAATCTGAAGTCTTTCTTAAAAAATAAACTAGAGTCGAAAATAGAGAAAGCTTGTATTATAGATGGCAAGTTGAATGCTAATATTATTGCTATATATTGTCGTTATAAAATATCATGAAAATATTCTTGCAGATTTCTTGACGAGAGATGGAGGCATCTAAACCAAACTCCATCATGTTGAGACTCAGGCACCTGGGAAAAATCCTTGAGGAGCTTCATAGAAAGTTCGGACAGCTAGAGGTTAATACCCATGTTGCCGGACAAATCCAAAGGGCTGATCTAGACACTGTCCAGGTCGCAATAAGAAGTTACTTATTAGCATCCACATTGCTATGGAACGATTTACGAGAACCGATTCGGAAGGCATCACCTTCGGGGATGACTCACAAGTTGAGGTAGCATGACCTAAAACATGCCTTTAGAGTACAAGGATCTGGACCTGTAGCGTCAGATTCAAGTACCTATTGCATAAGGCCATCACCAGTCTCTAGTGCAACGGCAACAATTCAGTAACAGGAAGTGCAAACTCTTGTTGATTCAAGTCAACCCAACACCTCTGGGGTTAAAGAGGGAAAGATTAGCCTTAGGCCGATGAAGAGCACTTCTAAGGTTAGTACTAACAAGTTGATATCTTCTTCTGCTTGGTAGGACTACCAGCGTATGTAGGAAAAATTATTTTTTCTCAAAGGAGTAAACCCAGACAAGACCATTATTGATACATCCGGAAAATATAATGGGGTCTGGATGTTAGATGGGTCAAAACTAAAAGATGTTCGAGAATGGCATGATTTTGGAGCTCTTGCTTCAGTTCATACTATGTCACCAAATTTTTCAAAAATCTCCAAACTTGGGGAATGGATTAGTGGGGCGGTCTTTAATTCATGAAAAAAAACCCCAACCTAAAAAGACGCGATGTTCTGGAGATAAAATTCGATGACAGGAAAAAGCATTTCGTTTCATGAAGTTGCATAGACCAGATATGATGGCTTTCAATAAAATTAAAGTTGCCTCAGGAGAAGCTCCCCTAGTATCAACCATTAGTTAAGATAGTATCTCTACCAGATGGACAAAGTCACGTATCCGTTCAAGATTTTCTTAAACAAAGTTAATGGATCGTTCCCATTAAATTCCATGACAGGAAAAAGCACCGAGTTCGCAGAAAGCTCATTTGAAAAGAAGCGGATGTTAATCAGGGAATAATAAGTTGCCGGTGATCGAAGCAACAAGGATGAAGACGTGCAACATGTTACATATTGAAAAATGGCATAACCATATATGCTCTTGCTGTGAAAAATAAGAGAAGCCCCTGTTCAGAACATAAATTCGAGTCACACAAAATAAATCCGAACCAGACCAGGACAAGGGAAAAGAAAAAATTTTTACAAAGAGAAGTAAAAATTAGAAAATGTAAAAAAAGCAAGATAAAACTGTTAGTAGAAAACGACAAGGGCCAATAGTCAACAAAGCAAGAAAGCCAGTTGGAAGTCACATGGCCGACAAGCTATTCCAACCACACTACCGCTTGAGAAAAATAAGATGCAACGAAGCAGAAGGAGATTATCAGAAAACTTCTCCTACTTTTCAAAATATTAGAATTCTGAATTTCTCAAGCTTTTGTAGTATTTTAATCTCTCAGTATATGGGAGTTTCCCCAACAAGTCAAGTACTCTATCATATGAGAGGCTAAAGAGTTGTCTTCTCCAATGGAGGAATAATATCTATGTAATATTTCATATATTTCTTCAATAAAAAGTTAGGCTTCTATTCAATTTGTTTATCCAAAATTCTATTAAGTCCCCATATTAGAGTCCCTTTCACGCCCTAAGGTAGGAAACGAAATAGGATTGTGCTGTTTGTTGTTGAATAAGCGAAGTACCTGTGAACCATCTGCTGCGGTAGTGTGGTTGGAAAAAATTCATAAAATCGAGGACTTGGAATACCCGGGAACAAGGCGGTCGAAAAACAAGTATGAATTCATGTGGGCTTAAATTATTTTAGAAGCATGTTGGGCCAAACTTGGAGCATGAAAGGGGCTAGGGTTAATTTTTTGCTAGAAGGGAAAAATGGTCCTAAAATGGGCTGAAGGACCAAAATTGCGAACATTTGAAAGATACAGGACCAAAATTGCCACCCTAAAAGTTAGAGGACCAAATTTGTCATACCCCTATACATATAGGATGAAAACTGCAATATTGCCTCATTTTATTTTATAATATATATAATTTCATACTATTAAAATATATTTATAATATGTATAATTATAATTTATAAAATAAATTAAAATAATAA
>NW_011628042.1:550928-608590 GCF_000512975.1 Sesamum indicum
TTTATCCATGTAACCCTCTTATCTCGTGGGGTTTATCCTTTGGAAAGAGCCCTTATAGAATTTTTGGGAGATTTTATCCATGTCACCCTCCTATATCGGGGTTTTATCCACTTAAACCTCTAAGAATTTAAATTTTTTGGAGTTTAATTAGCAAAAGCCCCAACCTTGAAACCCTTTTCCACATCATCAGTTTTCGATTAATTTGGGGGACTCATAAATTATATAACAGTTAAATCTTAATTAATGTCCAAAATTGCCACCTTTGAAATTGAGTGTTATGATAATGCCACCCCTAATGTGCCCAACAAAAAATGCAATTTAGCCAAATGTATTAATAACAAATCTATCTATATCTATACTCTAAATAAAAGTTTGAATATCTCATGTGTTTGTTTTCATTGTGAAAAGACAATCATATCCTTGTACGACTAATCTTTCTAACAATAAATCAATATTAGTTGTAAAAGAATAAAATTATCTATCAAAAGAAGACTATTTAAGATTTGTAATACCTCTAAACTACTTGGACAATTATAAAGTGTATCCAACTAAAAAAAAAATCAATGTATAAGCAAATAATATTTCTACTTAATTAATTTATTAAAAAAATTAAAAAATATTAATTTACTAGGGTACAACAAAATTTAAAATGAATAGCTTCAAAATAATATATAAAAGGAAACCAAAATTTTGGTCCTTTAATTTTGTCCTCGATTGATTTTGGTCCACTAAGTATTGTCATTATTAATTTTTTACCATTAATTTACAAAAAGTAGTAAATTTAGTTCGATTTAGGGTTCTTACTCAATTTTTCAATAATTTTTGCGGGAGTTTGCTACGTATCCTTTGGGATTTCCACACAGGTAATGAAATTGATGATGTAGCATGCACTTAATTATTGGAAACTTTTGTTGCTCATAGGTTCGAACCCCAGTCAATTTAAATAAAATTTAATCTCTTTACCACTTATCTATAAGCCAACAACCAACTTGTATTTTGTAAGCTCAACCATTCTATATATAAAACCGATATATGTAGATGTATCTCAATATAAATTGATAATAATGTTACAATATATTAAATATTTATAGACAACTAATATGTTGTATTATTTTTTTTGTTAAAAAATTATACCTAAAAATATCGAGATTCTAGCAGAAAGAATATATTTTTGTACTTTGAAAATCAATGTATTGTTTTTATTGCTAATATTTATATACTATTTTATATTATTATTCTTATTTTATAAATTTATTATTTCTTATTGTATGCTTAAAAATATTTATAAATCTGTATTAAATTAATAAATATGTTAGCAAACAATATATATTATGTATTTTAAAAAATAATGTATTACTTTTTAATGCTATAATTTATATATTTTATATAATTATTTATTTTATAAATTTATTTTTACATATAGTATGTTTTGAATTATTTATAAACCTTTACGAAATTAATAGATGTGTTAGAAGAAAAATATATCTATATATTTTATTTGAATTATTTATAAACCTTTACGAAATTAATAGATGTGTTAGAAGAAAAATATATCTATATATTTTAGATAATAATGTATTATTTTTAACACAAAATTGTAAAATTAGTCCGGTAAGTATTGGGGGTGGCAAAATTTGTCTAGTAACTGTAAGAATGTCAATATTGGTCATTTATGATTGAAATTTATAGCAATTTTGGTCCTTCCGGTTAAAAGTGACCGAAAATTATCAAATCAAATTAGGGCTTAGGGTTTTGGCGACAAATGGACATAACGTGGCAAAGAATGGTCAACTAACACAAATACCACCATATCACAGTCGGTCGCCAGAATTGTTTTTGCGGCAAGTCTTCAGCCACTCGCACCGTCACTAAACTAGTTGTCTAACAATGATTCTAACCCTACTGCATGCTTTTTAGTTGGAGTTCGAATGTGCCCCCAGTTGCTAATTATAGAATTGCCCTAAAATCTAGATTTATTTTCTCTCTCATCAAAATTCGCTGCCGTTTGATTTACCCACTGTTTGATACCATCACCAATCAACTACCCATCCTCCGGCGAGTTGATTGCACCCAGTGTGACGCCCCAAATATTATAATACATAATTGTACGATTAATTGATAAATTTTCGTAAAATTTAGTTAATTAGCCACTAAATTATGGGTGATAATTGGAATATAATAAAACTTAAACGAATTCAATTGGAGTTCGTTATAATATTTGGGGACAACTTATATTAATTAAGAAAATTTAGGAGGGACGTGACGTGTAGTTTGCTAAAAGTCTAATGAAAAAAAACAATAATTATATATAATAATAGTATTATGTATAAATATTAGTAAATTATATATACATATATTAGTATATGTATATATATCTTAGTAGATAATGTACATATTTAGTAAATAATAATATATATATATATAAAAAGAAAAGAGAGTGAGAGAATTGAGAGTGGGAAGTGGGGGCCACCTCCCACCGCCTCACTCTCTCATTCTCATTATTTTTCTTTGTCTTGATACACAAACACACAACACACACACAAATACACACACACACACACTTTCAGCAAGAAAAAAGAGAAAGGAACAGAGGTACGAATTATAATTATAATTGTCATTAATTTATATAATTATAGTATTTAATTAGCTCGTCTATTAAATATTATTTATATTGAGCGATGTACTATTTAATCGGAATATTTTACGAGTTTGGCTATTTAAAATAGTGTCGAATTAAATATCAAATTTAATATAAAAATGATATCGTCGGTTAATTAGATTATTAAATTCATTAGATTTGAATATTGTTATAGCCAATTTATACAATTCTCCATCAATTATTAACCAAACACGGAATTGTATATATTATTGTTTAATTAAATTGTATAGTAGCGAGAAATTGATAGAAAATTCATAAAAATATTCCGAAAATTATATTTAATAAATGGTATGTTAATGAAGAGGAAAACGAAGATTTGTACTTCGATAAAAATGAAATATTAAAGAATTATTAGAAATTGTACGCAATAATATTTAATATTGTATTTAAAAGAAATTACGATATTCTCGATATATTAATTGTATGTGATATAACTCATTATAGGATACGCTGGTAAGGTGGAAGGATTGACAATTAGCGATTGAGTAGATAAAAACGTTGTGAAGTTGAGGTAAGTAAATAATTAGTATTATCTATATATGTCCCCTTTATTTGTGGCTTTACTGTTATATAAATTTGTAGTTCATGCTGACGTTGATTTATCTGAAAGTATATGAGTGATGAAATGATTTGATTGATTGACGATATTGTGTACGTAGAATGAGGAAATGCGTTGAAATATTATGTTTGTTGTTTGATGTGTTGTGGATGTCTGAAAATGAGAATATATGGATATACTGTTTTACGTTACTAGTTGCTTACAAGAATGGTGATATGTGAAAATGAAGGAGTGGTGGAAATTGAATTTATATTGTGGCGTGAATACCCCTTGACGTGTTAAAAAGCCTATAAGGCGAAATGAAATGAAAAGAGCTTTGATGCGATATGAGAAAGAAATGAAATTAAAAGAGATTTGATGCGATATGAAAAAGATGTGATGTGAAAAGAGCTATGATGCGAAATAAAAGAGCTATGATGCGAATTGAAAGAGCTATGATGCGAAATGAGATTGATGAGCCGGCTGTCAAGAAGATTCACTTAAATTTATATAACGGTGAGATTGAGTTGACGGAAAAAACACGAAAAAGATGTGATGTGAAAAGAGCTATGATGCGAAATAAAAGAGCTATGATGCGAATTGAAAGAGCTATGATGCGAAATGAGATTGATGAGCCGGCTGTCAAGAAGATTCACTTAAATTTATATAACGGTGAGATTGAGTTGACGGAAAAAACACGATATCACCTTCTGGTAAGCAAACCAGGAAAAAGAAAGTTTAATTGATTATTTAATTGTGAGATAGCTATGTGGTATACTACAATTGATTATGTTGGAGTTAAATTGACTTAATCCATGCATGTTGCCTACTTGTCCTGTTTGGTCTGTGTTTGATATACATATATAGATAGGGCTGATTATTTACTTACTGAGTGGCAGGCTCATCCCTCTGTTGATATTTTCTTTCAGGAGTAGACTTTGAGGTATTTGACTGTTGAAGATTAGGTCTACGCGCTATACTCAGGCAGGTCAGGCCAGTATGCTGTTTTCTCCTTGTTGTCAGTTAGAGTACAGATCATATTTTGTTGTATACAGGGAACGTAAGCATGGAGATTACTTGTGGTGTTTGATATGTATATATATAATGTCGTGAGTTGATAATACCTATTATGACGTGTTGGGATTACGTATACAAATTGATTAGATGATTATGTGCAAATGTATACATATGAACACAAAGATTACTATAACTATGACGTTTAGGGTAGATATAGCTCTTGTAACAAAGGGGCTGCTACATTAGGTGGTATCAGAGCAGGGATTAGATTCCCTAGGGATAGTAGATGAAATATAATATTATACGTAAGATGTATATACTAGAAAACTACTCACATGTGTGCATTTCATATAGGATGGAAGAGTCAAAGGAAAATGCTGCTGACCCAACTGAGTCATTAGAGTCTGTGCAGGGTCATGATTCAGGATCAGAACATCAGGGGTTAAAATCCCAAAATCGAAATGTTCCACAACCAGAAATAAGTCCCTTTATGCAACATTTCCTAAAAATGATGCAGAGGCTGGCTGCACGGCCACCATCACAGTCACAGGATGTAGTTATTGACAAGAATTACGAAATAATGAGTAGACAGGGGGGAAGGTATTTGCCGGTACAACTGATCCTGCAGAGGAATGGCTGAGAAACACGGAAAGGGTGTTGGACAGAATCGAGTGTACTTCTGAGCAAAAGTTGAGGTATGCAGTGTCCTTACTGGAGAAAGATGCCTTAGATTGGTGGGAAACAGTCCCAGGGAGCAAGAACCGACCAGCCACTTTGACGTGGAATGACTTTTTGAAAGAATTTGCTCACAAAATATACTCCACCAGTCTACAGAAATCGTAAAATAGTTGAATTCCTGGAATTAAAGCAGAATCAGTTATCTGTTGTTGAATATGAACTACAATTTGTGAGATTGTCAAAATATGCCCCAAAAGAAGTGAGCACCAATGAATTGAGAAGAGACAGATTTGAAAGGGGGTTGAGACTTGAGATTCAGGAGAAAATAGCAGTCAAACCTCCGAGTTATGGTGCGCTGCTAGAAGCGGCACTGAGGGCAGAAGAGACATCCATTGAAAGGAGTTCAACTAAAGCTAAACGAAAGAAATTAACAGGTAACCTGAATCCTACAGTGGGACAGAGTGGTGCATTTTCTTTTAGGGGCTCTCCTCCGCAGAGAGGTTGGTTCAGAGGCAGAGGAGTAGGTCAGACTAGCAAGTCTTCTTTAGTATTTTTTAGAAGAGGCGGGCCTACTTCGGTTAGATCTGGAGCAAGACTAGGTCCAGCTAGATCGTTCAGTGGAAGATCTATTCCCTCTTGTGCTAATTGCGGTAGGAGACATATTGGTGAATGTTGGGGAGCTCAACCAATTGTATGTTATTATTGCCATCAACCAGGACACATTATAAGGGATTGTCCTACATGGAGGGATAATTCCAGAGGATCTCAGACTTCAGAGTTTAACAGTGTGGGGGAAAACTCACAACAGGCAGGTACGAGCAGAGGACGAGGTAGAGGTGGTCGAGGTAGCGGGAATCTTTCCATGACATCAACAGGACAAAGCAGTCAGTCTCAACCACAATCAGGGTGTATGCCTACGGCACCCGAGGTTATCACTGGTTCCTTCTCTATTTGCGATTCTAGTGCACATGTATTGATTGATCCAAGATCTACTTGTTCATTTATATCACGTAATTTTGCATCTCATGTACATGCTAAAATAGAACCATTTGGACATGATTTATATGCATGTTGGTGGGTTTGTATTAGTGAATACAGTGGTGAGATCTTGTCCAATAGTGGTGGAGGGTGTTACTTTATATGCAAATCTGGTTGTAATAGATCTTAGGGAGTTTGATGTCATTCTGGAGATGGACTGGTTAGCTAGTAATCATGCTTTAGTGAATTGTCAACCAAAAGAGGTAATGGTTGAAATTAATGGGCAGATGAAGACAGTTATAGTGGGGGAAAGAAGAGTGATACCCAAATGCTTAATTTCTGCTGTGACCGCCTTTAATCTACTTAAAGAAGGGTGTGAGGCGTATTTAGCCAGTGTGCACGATATCATGAAAGTTAGTCCGGGTGTATTAGACGTTACAGTGGTAAGGGAATTTCCTGATGTTTTTCCTAATGAATTACCTGGACTACCACATCATCGAGAAGTAAACTTTGAAATAGATACTATTCCTAGGGCGGCACCTATTTCAATTGCACCGTATAGAATGGCTCTGTCAGAATTGAAAGAATTAAAGAAGCAGTTAGAAGAGCTATTGAATAAAGGGTTCATCCAACTTAGTATTTCACAATGGGGAGCACCAGTATTATTTGTAAAGATAAAGGATGGAAGTATGAGATTATGTGTCGATTATAGACAGCTGAACCGAATCACAATCAAGAACAAGTATCCTCTACCATGGATTGACGATCTGCTTGATCAGCTAAAGGGTGCCACTATTTTCTCTAAAATTGATTTGAGGTCAGGATATTGGCAACTACGAATTGAGGAAGATTCGATCCCAAAGACAGCTTTCAGGAACAGGTATGGTCACTATGAATTTGTCATTATGCCATTTGGATTGACGAATGCCCCTGCAGCTTTCATGGATCTGATGAACAAGACGTTACAATCATTCCTTGATCAATTTATGATTGTGTTTATTGATGATATTTTGATATATTCGAGTAATCTCGAGGAACATGAACAACATTTACAGACAATTTTACAGATCATGAGAGAGAAATAGTTGTACGGTAAATTCAGAAAATGTGAGTTTTGGATGGAAAAAATTGCTTTTTTGGGGCACGTTGTTTCTTAAGAAGGGGTACAACCTGAACCAGCAAAAGTTAAGGCTATTTTAGAATGGGTACCACCTAAAAATGTGTCAGAGATCCGGAGTTTTCTGGGATTGGCTGGTTATTAAAGAAGATTTGTAAAGGACTTCTCTATAATCACAAAACCTCTGACGAACTTGTTGAAGAAGAATGCACCATTTAATTGGAATGAAAAATGTGCTCAGAGTTTTGAGGAGTTGAAGAAGAGACTCACTTCAGCACCTATCCTTGCTTTGATGCGATATGAAAAAGATGTGATGTGAAAAGAGCTTTGATGCCATATGAAAAAGATGTGATGTGAAAAGAGCTATGATCCAAAATAAAAGAGCTATGATGTGAATTGAAAGAGCTACGATGCGAAATGAGATTGATGAGCCGGCTGTCAAGGAGATTCACTTAAATTTATATAACGGTAAGATTGAGTTGACGGGAAAAACACGATATCACCTTCTAGTAAGCAAACTAGGAAAAAGGAAGTTCAATTGATTATTTTATTGTGAGATAGCTATGTGGTGTACTACAATTGATTATGTTGGAGTAAAATTGACTCTAATCCATGCATGTTGCCTACTTGTCCTGTTTGGGCTGTGTTTGATATACATATACATAGGGCTGATTATTTACTTACTGAGTGGCAGTCTCATTCCTTTGTTGATATTTTCTTTTAGGAGTAGACATTGAGGTGTTTGACTGTAGAAGATTAGGTCTCCTCCACCAGTGATCATCTCGTAGGCGGACCAACACTCCTGTGTTCGCCTCCCCATGGTGCACGTATCCCTCCATTCAATTTCTGTCAACGACACCATCAATTGACTTCTCTTATATGTTCTAATTTAATGGCAGTTTTAGCCTTATATGTTTTAATTTAGTGGCAATTTTGATTCTTCCAGCCAAAACTACTAGTCATTAGCAACATATGATGCGACGTGTTCAAGTTAAGACCACTTGGCAATCGAAACCCTAAACCCCAATTTGTTCGGCTAATTTTTAGATAATTTTGGCCTGAAGGACCAAGATTGCTACTAAATTACAATGTATAGGACTAAAACTGCCAGTTTAGTAGTTACCAGATTAATTTGCCACCCCCATATTTACCATATTAATTTTGTAATCTTGCCTTACTTTTAATGCTACATGATGCGTGCGAAAACAACACGGGTCCCTAAATATGGACTATCGTTCGGAATTTGGGGCAAACCGTATGAGGGCTCTGAGGAGAGAACCTGCAAAAAAGATGTTAGCACTCTAATGCCCAAGTTATTATTTCATTTGTGATAAAATAAATTCAAAATAATAAATAAATTCGAGTGAAATTGAGCTATAGTGAATGAGATTGATAAAGAATGCAAGAACAAGTAGTAGTGTGATTGTAAAATACTTGAAGAATTGCTTAGAGGGTGAGAGAACAGCCCCCTGTCTGGAGGGATTAAACTTGTGTTTATTAGGGGGTTTGCTCCCTTTGAAGTGGGTCTAATTTGTTCTAAGAAATTCGCGTAGGTTGGTTGGATAAGGGATGAACCCTCCTTATTTGCAAGTGAATGTGTTTTGCAGGAGTCTCCTTCACCTAGGGAGAAACCACATCTGCCAGGAGTCTTTCCTATAAGGGAGTCCCTTCTTGCTCACTTGGTCCTCCTTGATGCTGATATGATTCAAGGTTGCTGCTAATGTTTAGGTTAGCTTAGGGCCTTGTTGGAGTGTGGGCTGCCACATGTATATTTAAGCCGAAAATCATATTGGGCTTTAATTATAGTCCAGACCATGGGAGGTCTTGGGTCTCACCTTCCTTCTTCCTGGGCTCCTTGTGCTATCTGGACTTGTCTGGTTAATCTGTGTGCTTGGGCTATCCTAAGCACCCATATCATTTTTGGCTGGGTGTTCCAACACACATATCACTAATATTTATATATTTGACACAATCATTTATAGTTATATATATATTTCTAAATTTCAGATAACAATCCTCAACTGCATCCGTGGAGATCAAAGAGTTAGATTTATCAATAGATAGAAGATGTATCAGATTATCTTTCGTACAATCCACACAGGTAACAACTAAGTGCATTGTAGTTTTAATTTCTTGTCATTTTTAACTCATAACGCTAAATTTTTGATGGGGCTAATTGTTTCAATGAACTACGTCGTACAAAATCTCATAGGCCTTAAAAACAAGGACATTACAAAGAAAATAGCGCGTCTCCTACAAAATCAATTTATGTTATTGGCGGTGAGAAAAGGAGGATGCCTTCAGGAAGAGAAATGAATGGAAGCTTCGGACGATGGGATTATCACTGTGGCTATGGAGATATTAGACTGTCGGAGAGCACCACTTCAACTTGCTCGAAATCAGTTTGGGAATTATGTTATTCAAGCAGTATTGAAGAAGACTAAGGTTGATTCTTGTATCCATTCCAAGCTCATAAAATTGCATATACACCAGCAAAATCTTCTGACGTTGCAGGAACTAATATGTTTTGTTTATGTGGTTTTAAGAGCGTGGTTTCAATAGTCTTTATAATGCAATTATGAGACAGTTGGAGACTTGTTGTAGAGCATCACGTGGTCGAACGGCATGGCGGAATAAGATCAACTCAAGATGCATATATAAGTTATCAGTCTATTTTATAGGGATGGAGTGCTATCTTTTTGTAGAAATTTTTACCAAATAGAACAATAGATTTAAGTACACAAAATGGCTAAATATAAGTGCCAACTTCATTGATATTTAGAACTAGAATTCCCACAAAAGTTTTCTAGTTTGACTTCTGCCAAAATAGAGCACATCATGTACATAAATCCACAATGTTTGTAATATGGTTAAACAAATCACAAAACAAGCAGCTTTCTTGCTTTACAAAATGTCGGAGCCAACACATTCATGTTGGCGGCTTTTCAAGACGAAAAATCACATCCTATGCCAAAAGAAATGACCTATTTGATAACTTAAAAGAAGCTAGTCAACCTTCTACTTTATATTCGTGTCCTATTATAAATTATAGTACATATATTCAATATATTGAGAATATTGTAAATTCTAATTATACTTAATAATATTCATACATTTGCCAACAATCTTTAATATTCTATTTATATTAGAACTCAAACATCCGTTCCATTTTCTTCTGAATAACTAGACATTCTAGCTTTGTAGGTATACACTAATTTATCAATTAACTCATGACAGTTTATTTTGCAAAGTCCCTCATATTTTTATAACTATCATTCTCTATTACATCCATTTATTAAATTATCTAAAAAGATCACATATTCTTTTATAACAAATATAATATTTCTCCTCATGACAGTTATTTTGCAAAGTCCCTCATATTTTTATAACTATCATTCTCTATTACATCCATTTATTAAATTATCTAAAAAGATCACATATTCTTTTATAACAAATATAATATTTCTCAAATAAGATTTTCTAATACTACTTAAAGGAAAAAATTATTTGTTTAGTCTTTTAAGTTTGACTGGTATTAATTTTAGTCCTTTAAAATTACTCGTTTTAATTTTAGTTTGTTAATTTTTAAAATTGTTTAATTTTGGTGATTTAGCTAATTTCGAACAATTTCACCTCTACACAACTTTTGAAGAACAATTTTAATCCATATATACATATCCATTCATTTTGAATCTCTTAACTAATTCTCTCCTAAAATGGTCTAAGAGTCTAGATTTTTGAAAAAAAATATTTGTTTATGTTGCACTTAGATCATTAGAATGGATTATTAGCCTTTAATATTAAAAGAGATAAATTAGGCTAAATTAAGGACAAAATTATTGCAAAATTGGTAGATAAATGACTAAATCTAATATTGCAAAAGATAGATCATCAGAATGAATTCAGACCAAAATTATAGGACAAAATTTTTTGTTCCCCTTCGTAAATATAACTCTCTAATATTTCTATTAATTTTCGTCAATTGCTCACCATTATAGTTATTAATTAAATTCCAGCACACATAATTAAGTATTTGGTTAATAAACCCGATGAAATTGAGTAAATCAATTATAACAATGATCAAATCTAATAAATCAAGCAAATACGATAATTTATCACTTACTAATATATAAATAATTAAAGTCATAAAAATTTTTGATTAAATACTAATTCGAATAGTATGAATTTCATTTAATAAATGTATTAATTAATAAAATAATATATTAATCAATAAATTAAAACTAAATTTCTTACCTTAGTCTCGTCTTTCAGAGATAGTGTGTGTATTTGTGTAAATATTGGGATATATATATGAGATTAAATGCCATTTTGGTCCTCTAATTATAGCCAAATCCTATTTTAGTCCTTTAACTTGTTAGGGTTTGGATTTGGTCCTCTACGTATTTTAATTGCTCAATTTTGAGACTTTTTTTGCCGAAAAAATATCCAGTCCGCCGAACGGTGGCCGTGAACTCCAAATCCTTGGATCTCCGCACCACGTTGAAGAAAATGGCTGGGACTTATCTTGTTAGAGTAGCAAGGAAGAGGCAAGTCGAGCTGTTGTGGTCCGCGACCGCCGTACGTATGAATCGCGGCCAATCGACGCGAAGAGGCTGCGGCGGTGAAGGTGAAAGCCCAGTCTTTGTGGTGATCGAAACATTAAATTGATTGAGGGGTTTTGTTCATCTTGAGCTGGGGAGTTGAACGGTATGTTGGAATTTTGTGGCCCAAAACCCAAACCCACTCAGTGGCTCAATCAACCGAAACAAAGCCCACTTGGAGGCCCTTTGACCTGGTCCGACCCACTACTCTGACCTGACCCAGGTTACCTCATATTTATACCTAACCCTAAGCAAAATCTATCATTTCTCTCCCTCTTTTCTTCTATCTTCCGCCGTCTGCTCTCTCTCTTTCACTCACTGATATCTCTAATGGCTATCTCTTCTCCTTTTAGCCACCGGTGATTATGGTGGCTTTCCAAAGCCAAGCCAATGGCTTTTGGAAAGCCACCCAAAACTTCCCCTCTTATCTCTGTCCAATATACTATAAAAGGAGTCCTCGTTTGCTTTGTGAAATACAGTGACATTTGTTTTCTTCTCCTAATCCCTGAGTTCTAAGTGAACGTGAGTAGCGCGTGACTAAAGTGATCTCTGTGATTTGAGACTCTATTGTGAGTTGACTTGCAACCGTGGGCTATGTGGTTTCGGTTGATTTGTGGGTTTGATATCTCTGTGACCGTGTCCCTATATATTTGGTTCTGATATTATCCTGAGCCATTTTCAAACAAAGTTCTTTTATTTGTTTTGCTCTTTATTTTTCCTGTTGATATTCATTAGATCAATAATTTATTCTTGGTCTATATTTTATAAAGAGTTTCGTACTCCAAATTCTCTTTAATAGTTTATTAGGTCCTTTGTGGAAAGAGATATCAGTGAGGGATTATACACTAAAGGTATCAGAGCTTGAGTTATGATCCATGCTGCACCTTGGTGGTGCTAATCCTTAATCCTGTCCTCTCTTATTATCTCTGAAATTTCTGTACTGTAATTTACCACTGTTATCATCTGTTGATTTATTATTTCTGCAACTTTTTCTCGTAGTTATAATCCCCATTATATCCCTCTTGGCTGAAGCCTTAAGGTTGTCGGGTATTTGGAAGGGACTAAGGCTGGATAATCCTCGGACTCATTATCTCTGATTCTTATACTCTGTTGCGATAAATCTGTGTGATTGGTATTTTATCTCTGTTCTCATTTTGCCTGATCTGTTCATGTTTCGTGATATTCTGAAATCTGTTAATATCTTTGTGATATATCTTTATAATCTATCTATTGTTCTTGTGATTTCTTGATCGTGTGATATTTTCTAAAACCTGATCTGTTTCTGTAAATCTGCTTTTTAAATT
Source organism: Sesamum indicum (assembly GCF_000512975.1). Taxonomy (NCBI): domain Eukaryota; kingdom Viridiplantae; phylum Streptophyta; class Magnoliopsida; order Lamiales; family Pedaliaceae; genus Sesamum; species Sesamum indicum. The sequence continues at coordinate 563,821 of NW_011628042.1, forward strand.
TGTGTGATATTTTGTGGACTTTCTGAAGCACTCATTTTGTGATTAAAAACCTTAAAATCAGTTTTTCTTAATATTTTCTTAAAACCCGAAAGTTTTTCTTTTAAACCACTATGGTCGGTTATCCTACAACCCTTTGATGGTAAAAGTGATTTTTCTATATAGGCAAGAAAAGTTGAAAGGAATCCTTATTCAACAAAACGTCTTTAAAGCCATTGATGGCAAATATTTGAAAAATGTTTCAAAAGAAAAGAAACAAGAAAATGGTGAATTTGCCTATTCCTCTGTTATTCTAAACTTGTCTCACACTATTTTACGAAAAGTTGGTAAACAAAATTTTTCAAAAGATTTATGGTATAAACTGGAAGAGCTTTATACTGAAACCTCTCTACCTAGTAAGTTGTTTTTGTTAGAAAATTTTTTTAGGTATAAACTAGATTTGCCTAAAAACATTGATGAAAACCTTGATGATTTTACTAACCTGATCCAGGACATTAACTCACAGGTGATAAAAATATTGATGAGTATTCTCCCATTGTTTTGCTTAATGCTATACCTGAAACATACTCTGATGTGAAAGCTGCTATTAAATATGGTAAGGATAGTGTTAACATTGAAACTGTTGTTAATGGATTAAAGAGTAAGGAAATGGACCTTAAGGCTATAAACCTAACCAAAACCAGCATGAGGTTAATTCTGTCAGACGAAGGACTAAGTTTAGAAATTCAAACTCTGGATATAACAGCAGAAGCAGAAGTAGGAGTAAAAAAAGCAGAAGCAAATCTAGACCTAGGGAGAACACTTATAAAGAGGATAAAACAAAAGAGAGACGTTATAATTGCGGTATAAAAGGTCACTATATAAAAGATTGCAGAAAACCTAGACGTAAAAATAGAGATAGATACTATGAAGAAAAAGAAAAAGCCAATAATGTTTCTAATGAATCCAGTGGTGAAGTCTTTATTGTTTGTGAAGCAAACTCTGTGCATTCCTTTAATAAGCATGAATGGTTGGTTGATTCTAGGTGTACCTTTCACATAAGTCATTTTAAAGAATTTTTTTCAAATTTTAGAAATGAACATTCTGGTTATGTATCTATGGCTAATGAGAAAAAGTGTGAAATCAAAGGTCTTGGTGACATTTCACGTTGTTTTAATGAAGGTTATCGGTTAACCCTGAAAAACGTAAGATATGTTCCTGATTTAAGCCATAACTTGATTTCATGTGCTGTATTGGAAGAAGAAGGGTTAGAAGGAAGGTGGGGTAAGGGCATTATGAAAATTATGAAAGGTTCTTTGATTGTTTTTAAAGCTAAACGAAAATGAAACCTTTACATGTGCACTGTTATGTATGATAATATTGCTGCCTCTGTCTCTAAATGTGATAAAACTACTTTATGGCATAAAAGGCTTGGACATATTAGTCTAAAAGGACTTGAGTTTTTAAAGAAAGATGGGATATTGAATGACAAGATTGATAAATTGGAATTTTGTGACGAATGTGTTATGGGTAAGCATCACAGAGTACAATTTCCTGCATCCCCATCCCCAAATCCATTTGTATCTACATGTATTTTAGATTATGTTCATGTTGATGTTTGGGCTCCATCAAATGTGCCTACTCGTGCTGGAAATCGTTATTTTCTATCAATCATTGATAACTTTTTTGGTAAAGTGTTTGTTTTCTTAATAAAGCATAAGTCAGAAGTTTTTGAAAAGTTTGAAAAGTGGAAAATCCTTGTTGAAAACCAAATTGGTAAGAAGTTGAAATCCCTTAGAACCGATAATGGTCTTGAGTTCTACAACCGAAACTTTCTAATATGTGTGATAAGTTTGGGATAAAAAGACACAAGACAAATTATCTGGTAAACTCCTGTATCTTTGTGGAATGAAAAATTACCTAATTTATCTTCATTACGTGTGTTTGGATGTTCTGCTTTTGTTCACCAAAACTCTGATAAACTTGAACCGAGTTCCCTAAAATGTGTTTTAATTATTTATCCTAAAGGGGTAAAAGGTTATAGGTTGTGGGTAGGAGTCAACCGGGGTTCAAAGTCCTAATTAGCAGAGACGTTACATTTAACGAAAATGAGATGCCATGTTTAGAAAAGACTCGGCCCATAGAATCCACCTTTAACAAAGTAGATCTAGAGGATAACCAAGAAGCGGAGGAATTAGTGGAACAAAAAGCAGAAAATACTGAAAATATAGAAACAACAAATCCCTTAGAAAACTACCAACTTGGCAGAGATAGGAATAGAAGACAAACTAGGATACCTTCTAAGCTTAGTGATTTTCGCACAAGCCTTAATACTGAATTAGTTGAACACTCTAGTGTTAATGAGGCTATGCAATCTGAAAAATGGCTAAGTGCTATGAAAGAGAAAATGAAATCCCTAAAGATAACAAAACTTGGGTCCTAGTTCCTAAGCCAAAAATTGCCTCAATCGTTGATTGCAAGTGGATTTTCAAGATAAAATAGGAAAATCCTATAAAATTTAAGGCAAGATTAGTGGCTAAGGGATTCACACAAAAAGAAGGCATAAACTACAATGAAATTTTCTCTCCAGTTGTTAAGTACACTACTGTTCGCATCATACTTGCTCTCACTGCACACTACGACTGGGAATTGAAGCAAATGGATGTTAAAACTGCATTTTTGCATCGTGATTTGGATGAGAACATTTATATGTGTCAACCCATTGGTGTTACTAATATGTCTAAACCTGACTATGTGTGTTTATTGAAAAAATCCTTTTATGGACTGAAGCAATCTCCTCGACAATGGAATAAAAAATTCGACTTATTTATGCAGTCCTTCAATTTCATAAGAAGTCATTATGATCATTGTCTTTATTTCAAGAATGTGGATAACTCTCCTATTTTTCTCGTATTATATGTTGATGACATGTTGATTGCTCGTCCTAATTCACAACATATAAATGTTTTACAAAAGGATTTATGCAAAGCTTATGAAATGAAAGATCTTGGCAATGCCAAACAAATTCTTGGATTGAATATTTTTAGGGATAGGAAAAACGCTTCCATTCTTCTAAATCAAAAAATCGTATATTTTGTCTATTCTTAAAAAGTTTTCGATGGAAAATGCAAAACCCACTTTTGTGCCCTTGTCTGCTCACTTTTAGTTATGTAAAGATCAATGTCCTAAAATGGAAAATGATAAACAAAAGATAGAAAAGGTTCCTTATTCAAATGTGATTAGGTCTATTATGCTTCTTATGGTATGCACAAGACCTGATGTCGCTTATGCTATTAGCTGCCTTAGTAGATATATGTCTAACCCCGGTCCCCCTCACTGAGAAGCTCTGAAATGGTTGCTTAGATATTTGCGTGGCTTTAATAATATTGGCATTACTTTCTCTAAATATTCTAAACACACTCAACTTGTTGGTTACGTCGACTCCAATTATGCAAACGATAGAGATAGTCGTAAATCCACCACATCTTATGTGTTTACTCTTTGTGGCTCATGCATTAGTTGAAAATCCCAACTCCAACACATTGTTGCATTATATAGAACTGAACATTGCTACCACTGAAGCTTTCAAAGAAGCCATATGGCTAGATGGTTTTATAAAAGATATTGGTTTTTCAAAAGAAAAACTTGCGGTAATTCTGATAGCCAATCCTCCATTCAATTATGCAAGAACCCCGTTTTTCATGATCGAACGAAGCATATAGACGTTAGGTACCATTTCATTCGAGACATCATGGGAAAGGATGTGATAAAACTGGAAAAGATCAGTTCTAACGAGAATCCTGCAGATATGGGCACTAAGTGTTTGCCCATAGGAAAGTTCAGTAAGTGTTTAAAGATTCTCAATATATTTTCTGACTAACCAAATTCCTTTTTCAAAGTTTTTCTGTCTGCAGGTACATTAACGGAGTATTTTATGGCGATGACGAAATGACCAGATCCAAAATTAAACCCCGGACCTACCCCTTGGGTATTTGATCCAAGATGGGGTATGTTGGAATTTTGTGGCCCAAAACCCAAACCCACTCGGTGGCCCAATCAACTGAAACAAATCCCACATGGAGGCCCTTTGACCCGGTCCGACCCACTACTCTAACCCGACCCAGGTTACCTCATATTTATACCCAACCCTAACCTAAATCTATCATTTCTCTCCCTCTCTTCTTCTATCTTCCGCCGTCTGCTCTCTCTCATTCACTCACTGATATCTCTAATGGCTATCTCTTCTCGTTTTAGCCACCGGGAATTATGGTGGCTTTCCAAAGCCAAGCCAATAGCTTTTGTAAAGCCACCCAAAACTTCCCCTCTTATCTCTGTCCAATATAATATAAAAGGAGTCCTCATATCCTTTGTGAAATACACTGTAATTTGTATAGTTGGCTAATAAATGTATGAATAATTAAATCGAATAGTATGGATTTCATTTAATAAATGTATTAATTAATAAAATAATATAATAATATATATTAATCAATACATTAAAACTAAATTTCTTACCTTAGTCTCGTCTTTCGGAGATAATGTGTGTGTTTGTGTAAATATTGGGATATATATGTGTGTATGCTGATTTCATAAATATAATGCTTGGTTTATATATATATATATATATATATTTATATATATGCCTTTAAGTAATTTAGGGGGATTGCATTATAAGAAATCCAATTTCGAAGATGGTAATTTAGGATATTAAATTACAATTTTTGAATAATACAAGGATTTTGGCTATCGAAGTTCCTAAAAATGTTCAAAAAATAATAATTTAACATTACAAATAACTTAATAAATTAAGAAATCAAATTAAAAATATGCTATATTTACATTTTGAGAAGTTAATGAAGAACATTAAAAATATCGTGATAAATTTTAAAATTTCATAGTAAATTGTAATTCGCATAATTATTAATAAATTGCAAATTTTCAGAGCGGAAGCACATAGTAATGAGAGAGTTTCTTGAATCAAAACTTGTAAACAGAGGAACAAAGTTGTTTCTCTTTATCTGAAGCAACAAATTTGTATTTCTGTTATTTCTGCTGTTATGAAGACAAAGGCTAAGGTGTCTTTAATAGCCTTCCTCTTACAACCGTCCACAAAGTCGTTTTTCACTAAAATTAGCGTGAAATAATAAAATAACTCAACGTTTATATAAACGCGATAATAGAGCAAAACCAGAACTAATAAACTCGCATTTTGAATAACGAAGACGCGTTCCTATTTCCATCGATTACGAGTTCCCTCTTCTTCCCTGTTCAAACTGATGAACTTGTTACAGCAACAGCAATGATCAATCTGCTACTTTTACACTCCCTCTTCAAGTTGAATTTGTCTGAACATTGATGAGGTTCAACTTGGAGACTAATAACATAAGTTTTGGACCTAGCAGTATCTTGGTAAATATGTCTGCTGGTTCATCTTTGGAAGCAATGTGTTTAGTATTAATGAATCCTTCCTTGTATTTGTCACACACCAAATGGAAATCAATTTCTATATGTTTTGTTCTCTCATGGAAGACTGGATATGTCGTTATATAGAGAGCAGCTTGATTATCACAATAAAATTGAATAGGTGTAGGGACATTGATCCTTAGGTCCTTAAGGAGACTGTGAATCCACACCAATTCACAAGTAGTTGAAGCCATGCTTCTATACTCAGCTTCTACTGAGGATCTTGACATTGTCGTATGCTTCTTTGTTTTCCAAGACACTAAGCTTCTTCCCAAGAATATGGAGTACCCTGTTAGTGATCTTCTAGTCTCTTTGCAGGTGGCCCAATCTGCATCACAGAAGGCTTCCAAGTTAAAACTGTCTGTAGAGTTGAAATGCAAACCTCTGTTGACTGTCCCCTTCAAGTATCTCACTAAATGAAATGCTGCATCCCAATGATCCTTGCAAGGTTGTTGCATATATTGACTTAACTGTTGAGTAGCATGACATATATCTGGTCTTGTAAAGCCCAGATACAGCACTACCAACAGTCTTCTGCAGGTTTCGATTTTTGAAGTTGTTCTCTTGATCCTGCTCTTGAGTCCAGTCCAACTGGAAGTGTTGTGTTAGTGGCTTTGGATTGTGTCATACCTGTATCAGTTAGGATGTCCTTGACATACTTACTTTGTGTAATGATCATCCCTGTTTCAGTCCTGCAAATTTCAAGACCAAGGAAGAATCTAGCTTTTCCCAAATTCTTAATAGTGAACAGGTTATGTAATTTAGTTTTAAACTATGTAATTGTTTTCTCACATGGCCCTGCAAGACGAACATCATCCACATATACAAGTAGACAAAAATATCCAATTTCTGTAGTTATAGTAAACAAACAGTGATCAACTTTAGACCGAACAAAACCTTCTAGTTGTTTAGTGAATTCCTGGTTCCATTCCCTGGGTGCCTATTTGAGGCCATAACAGGACCTCTTAAGCTTGCATAGATGTCCCTTAGGAACCTGATATTCCTGAGGAGGATGCATATAAATTTCCTCCTCTATATAAGCATGCAAAAAAGCATTGTTAATATCTAACTGATGCAAAAACCAATGTTGTTTACAAGCAACTGCCGATAAGATACTAATAGTGACAGCCTTTGCTACTAGAGAGAAAATATCCATGTAATCTATCCCTTCAATTTGATTGTACCCCTTGGCAACAAGTCTTGCCTTATACCTCTCTGTACTACCATCAGATTTCAGTTTCAATTTGTAAATCCACTTGCTGCCTATGGCCCCTTTTCCTTTAGGGAGTTCAGTGACACTCCAAGTTTCATTATCTTCTAAAGCTCCACACCACACCGGAATATGAGATCCCCTAATTCAATTTGCTAGAAAAGAATAAGGGAGAAAAGATCACACCAAGTGTGTAAAAGAAGGGAGCGGACGATTTGGAGATCTAGGGTAGGAAATTAATCTTTGTGTTGTGTTAGCTTATTAGTTATTCAAAATAACTAATATATATACCTTGTATGAATGTACCAAAATGTGTCAAGGTTCATTCTACAATCCAAAAGGTATTATATTTTTTATTCCAAATAAAGAATGGCTAACATAGCAGTTTCCAAAAGTGATAATTATTAGTCCGATTTTATTAAGATAACCATACAAGGCCCAACTAATTTTATTTAAATCCAATTTAATTAAAATCTACCTAATTAAGTTCATCATATATTCAACCCAATTAAATACATAAGCCCAATAAGCCTTTATTAATTAAAAAGTCTAACTTATTAAATAATAAGGGCAAGCCTAATATAAATGAATCCTATTAATTTATTCTTTGGCTACATCTAATGGATCTCTCTTATTTGTAAGTAATCCAATTACTTATTGAATTAATTCCTAATTAATTCCTCGTTCCTTCTCGGTGATTTGTGTATAACTCTTTAGGTTCACCTTTAAGCTAAGCTTGGCTAGTGTGAAACACTATTATTAATTACATGTAATTTAATTAATAATTCTCGATCAACCCTTGATCAAGAAAGCCCGTCACCATGGGTAGCCATCTAGCAACAGTCCATGGCATTAGAGACTAGGCGAATTTCATACTCAACCCTTTGCAGTTGGTTTCAAGACTGCCATCCAATGCATAGTCCAACTGTTGCACGGTTGTTAAAATGGTCGGTGGGCTTTGTTGTGATGCTTAAAAGAAAGGAAAAAAGTCCAGAGACCTCCCCTATGATAATGAAAATGTTCAAAAAGCCCCTTGTGAAAATTAAATTATCAATTACCTCCCTTGTGAAATAAAATAATGTTAAAAAAAACCCTCCGCACAGATATTGGACCACACGCATTTTGACTGCGAGTGGGCTATGAAAGTAGACCTATGGTCCCAAAGTTTTCCAGAATTTCAGCAGTATTTGTTTTGTTATTCATATCTTCTTACTTATCTCAAATAATCAACCGTTAATGCTAAAAAATTGGCCCAATATTCTTCCGAAATAAATTAAGACCCCATGAATTCATACCTTGGTTTGACCACCTTGCTTTCGGGTATTCCAAGTCCTCGATTTTATGGACTTTTTCCAACCACACTACCGTAGTAGATGATTCATAGGTACTTGGCTCCTTTAGTAACAAAACAGCACAGCCCTATTTCGTTTCCTACCTTAGGGAGTAAAATGACTCCAATTTACGCACTTAATAGAATCTTGGACAACCAAGTTGAACAGAGCCTTACTTTATTGAAGAAATATAGAAAATATTATATAGATATTATTCCTCCGTTGGAGGAGACAATTGTTTAGCCTCATGGTGTAGAGGACTTGACTCGTTGGGGAAACCCCCATAAAGTGAAAAATATTACAGAACACTGAAAAAGACTTAGATTTCTAGTGCTTCAAAGAGTAGGAGAAGTTTTCTAATGATCCCCCTCTACTTCACTACCTCTTTATTTATAGGTGTCCGCGGACTTCAAATTTGGACTCCAACTCTGCTGACCGTTGGCATTCGTCATTGCCTCATCCTCTCCAGCTATTGGTCATTATGGCTTGTCGGCCATGTGACTTCCCGCTGTCTTTCCTGCTCTGCTGACTGTTGGCTTTCATCGTTTTCTACCGACAGTCTTATCCTCCAATTTTTTACATCCTTTATTTTTTACTTCTTTTGGTAAAATTTTTCTCTTTCACTTGTCTTGGTATGGTTTGGGTTTGTTTGTCGTGACCCGAATCTTTATCCCGAACAGGGGCTTTTCTTGTTTTTCGCAACTAGGGCACAAATGGTTATGTCATTACCCAACATGCTACATATTGCACGTCTTTATCCTTGTGGCCTCTGTCGCTGGCAACTTATTTTTCAAGATTAGCATCCTCTTTTTCTCGAATAAGCTTTCTGCGAACTTAGTGCTTTCTCCTGTCATTGAATTTAACAAGATCAATCCATTTACTTTGTTTGAGAAGATTTTGAACAGATACTTGACTTTGTCCATCTCCGCGAGATAGACCCATAAAACCCAAATCTTTTCTGGTACAGATACTATCCCACTGATCCACTACGGAAGTTTTGAGATTTTTGAAAAACTTGGTGACATTGTATGGACTAAAGCAAGAGCTTCAAAATCATACCATTCCCGAATATCCTGTGGTTTTGACCCTTCTAACATCCAGACCCTATTATATTTTCCGGATGTTTCGATGATGCTCTTGCCTCGGTTTACTCCTTTGCGGGAAATTAATTTTTTCCACATACGCTGGTAATCCTGCTAAGCAGAAGAAGATATTAACTCGTTAGTATTAACCTTAGAGATGTCTGTCATCGACCTAAGGCTAATCTCTCCCTCCTTAACCCTGCAGGTGCTAGGTTGACTTGAATTAACAGGAGTTTGCATTTTCTGAGACTCAATTGTTGCCGTTTCACCAGAGTCTGGTGATGGCCTTGTGCAATCAGTACTTGAATCCAACGCTACAGGTCTAGAGCCTTGTACTCTAAAGGCATATTTTGGGTCATGCTCCCTCAACTCGTGAGTCATCCCCGAAGGTGACGCCTTTAGAATTAGTTCTCTTAAGTTGTTCCAAAGCGAGTTGGATGCTAATAAGGAACTCCTTATTGTGACCTGGACAATGTCTAGATCGGCTCTTTGAATTTGTCCGGCAACTTGGGCCATTAACCGCTTGCTGTCCGAGCTTTCTGTCAAGCTCTTCAAGGTTTTCCTGAAGGTGCCTGAGTCTCAACATGATTGAGTTTGCTTCAGATGCCTCCATCTCTCGTCAGGAAATCTGCAAGAACGTTTTCATGAGATTTTATAACGACAATATTATAACAATAATATTGGCATTCAACTTTCCATCTGATAATACGAGTTTTCTCTATTTTTTATTCTAATTTATTTTTTAAGAAAGCTTTGACGTTAGTATTATTAACTTTTTAAGGCCATTTCTTAAAAGCCTTCTAAAAACAGCAAAGAATTCTTTCTCGTTGGTATGCCAAACTTTAGCCTGTTGTTCTGAGAATAACCCTCCGGTATATCTACAAGGTTCTTCTCCTGTAGTTGTCTTCTTCATGAGCACTGCTGCCCATCTGTAATCATTGGTGTCTTATAGACTACCAACTCATCCTCGTCTGCGGTATTGCAAGCTTTGGCAGGTTACTGCAAATCTGTTTCAGCTCACGAACCATTTTTGTGTGGATTTCTTCCCATTTCCACTTTGAACTCTCTGTTTCATTCAAAAGTGGTCGAAAATCCTTTCTGTATCTTGCAAGATCCTTAATGAAGATACCTGCAAAATTAACAACTCCCAAGAAGCTTTGCAAATGCTTCTTGTCTTTGAGCACGTCTGGAAAATTATGGATTTTCTCCATAATATGCTCCTGTAACTCAATCCTTGTTTTTTCAATAAGAATTCCTAGAAATTCAATTTTATTGACAGCTATAGTGGTTTTTTTTTCCAGAAAGTACTAAACCTTCTTTCTGACATGCATCGAAAAATATTTCAAGATGTTTAATACGTTCTTTCATATTTTTGGATGCAATTAGTATGTCGTCAATATAGACAAACATGAACTCAAAATAATTATTAAAAAGATTATCCATTTATCTTTGAAATATCTGGGGTGCATTAGCTAAACCTATTAGAAGCACATTCCAGATATATAGTCCCTGTAGTGTGGAGAATGCAGTAAATCTCTTTGATTCATTCTCCATCTTAATCTGATAAAAATCAGATTTGCAATCGAATTTAGAAAACACTTTTGCCCCTTTAATGCAATCAATTAAGTGTTCTCTACTATGAATGTAATAACTATCAAACTCGAATATCTTATTAATGCCTTGATAGTTAATAACCAACCTGGGTTTACCTCTCTTAATCTCACCATGGTTTCTCACCAGAAATCCAGTGCTACTGTAGGTAGACACTCCAGGTTCAATGAGTCCAAGACTGATATGCTCTTTGATTATTATCTGCATACCCTTTTCATCCTCAATGTTCATCTGGATAGGTAGTATCGAACATACTCGTATTTGCATTCATCTTTAACTTTCAGAGTACCTTCGATCTTATTCCTTTCCCACCAAGCCAGAGGATTTTCACTGAAGTTCCTCTAGATGAGCCTCTTAAAATTCTCAAGAGAAAGCCTGCTTTCTTCGCTGATGTCTAGCGATTTTATTTCCAGTACTGCTTCTTTAAGGTTAGAATTTCCTCGTCGGATTCCTTATAGAAGTTATCGTTGTCTATGAGTCCCTGCTGCTTGAAAGACAAAAGGACCTTACCAAATTTCCTTTTATCCAGCATTTGTGGATGAGTTAATCTGGCTTCAAAATCACCACGTTTGCTGCAAAAATTTATTGGCATTATCCTGTTAAATCCCTTTTCTCTTTGCAACACCTGTATCTCATTACCACAGTTAGTAGTAAAGATTAACAGATTCCTCTGGTTATCTTGCATATATCTTGAAAATGTTTGAATGAAATTATTACCTAGCAAGATATCAGTACCTGTATCATGAAAGTAAATAAGAGGTGTTTTTATCCGAAACCAGGGCGATCCGAATGCTCCTCCGATCATAATCTTGGCTTCTCGTATTCCTTTATTGAGTATTAGAATTTTTTGTGAAAAATCACTTCCTGCAATAACGGGTAAGATTTTCCTTGCTTCAGATTTTGCCGTGCAAATTTCTGATCCTGAATCAATATAAGCTGCAAAATACTTTGTCTTATATTGATCATACAACATACCTACAGATATGTATATAGAAAAGGGAATCGTCATTTAATCCTTGTGGTAACACCATCAAGACTGAATTCCATTCCGTTACCTTTTCTTTCCCATGGTTTATGATCTTCAAGGAAACTTAACCCCAAAGTCATACTCCCATTTTCTCGTCCTGCAACACCTATGGCTAAAATTTCATGGCCTGCTATTTCTAGCATGCCTTCATATTTTCCAACAATAAGTTGCTGCAAATGATATAAGTCATCACAGGGGAAAAAAATTTCTTTTTTAGTGATGTCAAATATAACTTGTATTTCTTTCCATCCTTTAGGGCATCTAAGTTTTACGTTATCTACCCTAATCTCTTGAGGAGTTAAAGCTTTTAATAATTCTTTCTCCTTACCTCTGTAGCCTATAATCCTATCTTTCGAAAAAGACAACTGACTACTAAACTCAGTTCTAGAGCTTAATGTTCTATCTAAAACTGGGTGATCTTTTATGATAATATCGACACCACCTATTTTAGGTATCCTAATAGGATTTGGTGTCATTATCTTGGCGAATTCCTTGAAAATTCTAGGAATCTCAATATACTACTTCCTAAGGAACAAATCTAAATGATGAGTATTGGAAAGGGCATAAGCTATTCTATAAGTTATAGAACATGGTATGTTACCTTCTTTCATTAGATCTTTTCTGTTAAAATCTTGATGAATGGTTAAGACTCTACTGAAATCTTAGTCTGCTAAGTTGTATGCAATCCTAGGATGAATATCAAACATTAATTTTCCTGCATACAAATTACCTATCATTGTTCCAAGACAGCCATCTCTTAAGTTAATGATTCTTCTATCCATTATCGATAAATGCATTTTTGAATCCATTCCTTCCTTAAAAGTTGCTTTTATTACTACTTCAATATTTTCTATGTGGATCCACTTGATAGTAACATCTACTTCTTCTCTAAGCATACTTAATTCTTCAAGAATTTCTTCTTTAGGAGTTAATTGTATTTCCATCACATTACTAGTAAGTTCCATAGGTATAGCGAACTCACCTGAACTTACTTTGCAGATTATGTGATGCTTCCTTTGGTTTAGTCCTATCTGGTTCAGGACTTTCCCAATGCCTCCAATCCTAAATCCATTGTATGGGCTGAGGTTGGAATCCTGTCGCATGATTCTTTCTATGATTTTGTTTGACACCGTCATCCGGGAAATTCGGAAGTTTGAAGCTTATCTCCCTCGTTGTAATTATTCTGACTCGTTGAAGATCCATCTGAATCAGTCTCTATTTCCTCCTCATAGACGCTTTCATCTGAAGGAAGATCTTCGAATTGGTAGATGGGTACCAATTCGTCATAGTAAACTGCATCCAGGATATCATCTGCGGCTTCAAATTTTCTCAATTCCACATTTCTACGGGTAGTCAAGAGATATATGTCCTTTTGCTCCGCAAGTCCAGCAATTGCAGTCTTTCAAAATTTCATTGGTTCGGGTATGGGCCCGTCTGAAAGCTCTTCTTGTATGGGTTCTTCCGGTGGATCTTGCATCTGTTCGTCTAGATCCTTGGGATGAAGCCCTTGTTGGTCATGTTCTCTGTCCAGATTTGTATGTTCTGGCTTTGGACTTAGACCACCATGATCTCAATCGGGAAAAGGTTCTTTTGGAACTCCTGGGGTAGGAGTCACTATTTTGCTTCCTTCTTTTCCTCGGCTTGCTTGATTCTCCTATAATAGTCGCAAAATCATTGTTTCACAACGGATAGGAGTTATTTGGATTTTACCTCTCAGTCTTTTCATATTCTTCTGGATGGATGCTTGATAACACCAATCCTTCGGTTTGTCTTTAAGGAAAGACATTTTTCGTGCCACTGAATCTAGTTGTCCTTGAGGTACTTTGTATAAGTGAATCAGCATTTTCCTCCATGGACTGCATATCTTTGCGAAGAACATTGGAGCTGCTACTTCTGTTGCTACTCCATTCTGGAAGAAATACTACGAAACCAATAGATGTATTTATCTACTGCGCAAATACTCCTATGTTCAAGGCTGAAGAGAGCCTGTGCATATTCTCTAGCCTTTTCTGCTCTACTTCCTATGAAGTATCCATCTCCGATGAAGTGCATCTTGATAAGCCTTCCTAGCCGGTTTGGTATCGCTCCTTTCGAATCTCCGGCAGGGATGCTGGCTTCTTAGTTATTATCCCATCCGATCTTCACAGATCCCTCCAAGCTCAACTCTACAAGCTTTATGAAGTTTTATTTGTCAAGCTGTAGGGTAGTTGCTGCTATCTTAATTGCTGCAACTCATTCGTCTATCAATTCCTCGGTATTTCAGAAATTGATAATATCCAGGTTCAGTATAGCGCCATATGGATGTAAGGGCTTGAGCATGGTTCTTGCCCATGGTGTAGTCTCCGGCACACTTCTCGGATTTCTCCCTGGATTTTCCTTTAATCTGGTTCCCACAAATGTTGGAGTGGCATTAGTGTGGAAATCTGCACTTTCTCTCATCGGTTGATCCTGTGGAGGATCATTAGAACATGTACTTCCGTCCGGCAGTAGTAGTGCTGGAGTGATCTCATTTGATTGGATATTGACTAAATCCACGATCTCGAGTTGGGAAAAGGATTCCGCCAATTCTTGTAAATCTGAAAGATCTGCTCTCGTTACCTCCATTATTTTATAGATCTGATAGATGTGATAATCAGATCTTCTCTCGTCTTTGGCTTCGGAACCCCCATGGCCTTTCCCTTCTGGTGTAGAAGAGGTATTGTTCCAAGGGCGTCCCAAATTCGCTCTTGTCTGGATCTGGATGTCTTAGGGCTCTCCCTTTGATTTATTTTTAGATTTGTAATTTCTGCTTTCAAGTCTGTAAGATCCTTGTGTAGATCGGCAAGGATCTTAAGGATCTCATCAACCTTTTGGCTCAAAGATTCTATTTTCATAGGTATATGGATTAACCTAGTTCTATAGTCTTGAACTGTCTATTGTATCTCCCTCATATCTTGGGAGATTTTCGATCTATCCGGCTTGAGTTCCTTCCAATCAGTCATAATTTTTAGAACTGAAATTATGTAGGAATTTACCCATTCCGCTTCTCTTGGCTGGGATTCTACCATGGATTTCAGTGGAGTGTAAACGTCTTACTGCATTCGCTGGTAGTACTTATCGGACCTCAAAATTTCTCAGCCATTCTTGTTCTTCTTCCGGTGTGAGAAGTTTTAGATCAATCCTCTTCGAACCGTTGTCACACTTGTCAAGAATTTCCATGAGAAATTCTCTTCTTTGTATTTCCAGAATCTGGAAATATTTCCTGTTTTCAAAATAACTCGAACTTTCTTTCGATTTCATTTTCTCTTGAAGAGCCTCCTCCATTAGTGGATAAATAATATCAAAACTTAATATAATCATATATTTCTTCAATAAACCTAGGCTCTGATACCATTTTTCACGGCTAGGGGATTAGCACCCAATTAGAGATGAATAAAGACTAAATGTGCAAAATTTTATAAAATTCATGGGACGAAAATCATTGACCAGGGGGCAGTGTGATAATTTATTCATAACACAGGGGTGATTTTTGATATTAAAATTTTTATTGGGGGGTTTTTGATATTTTCATATATCACAGGGGGTCAAAATGAATTTGACACTCAAAAGAAATGCAAACATATATTTAATGAACATAATAAATGAAATGCCAATAGAGAATACTTATTTTATTCACTGAATAGCATTACGTAGAATCCAATTATTATTAGAATGGATTACAAGTATGCCAATCCATATTACTGGATAATAAAATTTAGGTAATTTGATCTCAGAGTAATTTTATTAACTCAAAGTAATATATCAAACATCAAAATTTAAATTTATATGACACAATTAATTAATTTATGTACATAATAAGTAATATTAGTATACACTTTAGTGACATAAAAAAAAATAAAAGAACATTTATGTTTTTATGATAAACTAGAAATTTTCATGTTTCTTCTTGATGTAACAAATTAATTCACATAGTAAACATTTGACCAATCAACAAAAACACTTGAAGGAAGCACAAAATATTTCTTTTAGAGTGTTCAATTTAAATCTTCGAGATCTTTTAACGCTAAATTAGACTGGTTGGACAAGCATTTAAAGAAATATGGTACTCAATTAAAAAAACATTACTTATAGTTCAAAAGCAAGGGGTGTATAGCAATTTACCCCCTGCGATATTAAAAATGAGCATATTATCCCCCTATGAAAAAAATATAGTAATTAACCCTCCTGTATTTCTTAAAATGGAGCAATTCACCTCCTTATACAGGGAGGTAAATTGTTTGATTTTAAAATAATAGGGGGTAAATTGTTGTATTTTAAAAAATATAAGGAGGTAAATCGCTATTTATTTTTTCATAAGGAGGTAATTTACTCATTTGCGATATCACAAGAGGTTTGGTTGAATTGTTTCCCAAAAGCAAGTATATAGCTTCTACCGTTTTGGTGGGAATAATAGTTGTAAAAAGGTTGTAAGTTAAGTTGTTCAAAGTTGAAAGTATTTGAAGCAAAATTTAAAAGTGAAGAAAAAAAAATCAGTTGAAATTGGATTTTTTGGATAAATAACTCTACGCTTATATTTTTTTCAAATAAATTGCAGAAGTTGGAAGTGATCGCTATTTATATATTTGGACGTAAATGAACTTAATTTTTTTAAATAGTTCAAAATCAAATTTTTTAAAGCATTTTTTCAACAGATTTTCAGCAATATACTATTAAAAATTTATTTTAACCTCTTGCAAACACCTTATGTATATTGAGGCAATCCAATCAAGAACACATACATGTATATTGAAGTCCTATCGCATGGAACTAAAACTGTAATTTGGGCATGCACTATTTTGTATTTCAAGAAAGGAGAGACTAAAACATTCCATCATAGCATAGTTGAATTTCCACTATGATCAAGATGAAAACGAAATTAGCCCCAACTCTTTAATTACTCAACACTCAGTTTCAAACACTAGAATTAGAGCAAACATAACCTTCAAAGAACGATTGCATGAAAGACTGGACAATGAATGCCCTTATATCAAAACTTATCTGCTTTTGCTGGGTTTAGGTCAATTTGTAGAAGCAATTTCTACCAACAAGAAAAATCCGATATCCGTTGCTACAACAACACTTCAAATAGAGAACTAGGCACCCGCAGTTCTGCTCACCCCAACCAGCTTCTTGTGGAGGATGTTCAGTATGTATTTCAAATTCTTCATACACCATAACATCGAATAGAAAATTGACGTAAACTGATACAAAAAAGCAGGTTACTAGATTCATTAAAACGAGCATATGGGTCACACTCACTATATATGAACAATTAATTTAATTTTTTTAAAAAAATAATGATTATATTAAAAATATATCAATTAGATTAATTAAATATGAAAAAAAATGAGAAATAATACTGAGAAGAATGAGAGAAGAAAAACAGATGCAGAAGTTCACAAGAGAAATGATTATATTTATATCAATTAGATTAATTAAATATGAAAAAAAAATGAGAAATAATACTGAGAAGAATGAGAGAAGAAAAACAGATGCAGAAGTTCACAAGAGAAAATGGGAAGTTAAGAACAGATAGAAAATAGAAAGTAAAATATTTAAAAAAAAATTTGACATATCAATAAATTGAAGACACCAATAGGGTGCTTACTAATTATATAAAGGTATAGATACATGCAATGAACAACAAGAATGTTACTAATTTAAATGTACATGCTGAAGCTAACCTTAAAATACTCAAATATTCTGAAATACACGTAAAACAAAATATAGGACTTATTTAAAAATAAAACGACTGAATATGCTAACAAATAATATTGTGGAACATAATAAGTTTCAAATAAAACAATCTAACATATACACGTTAATAGAGAGATGCCTCATAAATATATTAAAAAATTAGGGAACGAAGAATCAAACATGAGAATTGTACATTAAGTGAAGATTTTGGAAATCAACTTAGACTGTGCCGGTGCTGTAATTTTTAAGTTTGCAATCTTCTTCAACTCCTTCACGTGGGATACCTTAAAAAATGGCGGAACACCGCCGCCGGCCGTCTCCTGACGATTGCAATAAGAAATTGTGCTGTGGATAGCTGCACTGCATGGAGGTGGATGTGATTTTTGAATAATGTTTACGTTGGAACTTTTATGCATGCTGGATAAATTCCTGACCAATCATTGTGTTGGAACTTTCTAGAAGTGGATGCGAATCTTGAACCATATTTCTCTTGGAATTTTCTTGTTTTGGCTTCTTCAAGATTGTCCTGTAGAAGTGGGAAATTCTGATAATTGCAGCGGCATAGCTGTAGAATTTATGGTGTAAGTAGAGGATATGGCCGAGAGGAGGCGGGGAAGCAGTAGGAAAAAGGTGTGTAGAGCTACAAAATATGTGCATTATGTTTGGTTATATATATAGAGTGTTTTGTTTTGTTTTGTTTCGGGAGAGAGAGAAAAAAAATAAAGATAATTAAGTATGTGTCAGATATAGTATGTAAGTTTGGATTTATATTTAAATATAACTTAAATAGTGTAAAATAGGTGTGGTAAGTTTGGTTTTGTCTCTTGGAAGAAAAAATTTACTATTTATTGTCTAATCATGTCTCTTTTATATACATTTATAATTATGTTTAGTTACATTTTAATATCAGAACTATGGTTATTTTACACTTTGACATCTAAACTTTTTTTTGTGTCAACTTACCATTTCAACTTTATAAAATTTTGCACATTATAATTTATAACTATTTCTCAACCATTTGTTTTGTAAAAAAAAAAATCACATGAAATGCACATGTGATACTTAAAGGTTATATAATGTCATATTTTTTACAAATGAACAGTCTGTAATATTTTTTCTACAGAAAGATCAATACAATAACGTCATATATGGCAAAGTGCAAATTTCGCAAAGTTGAGATAGTAAGTTGACACAAAAAATAAGTTTCGGTAGCAAAGTGTAAAATTAGACATAGTTCATATGGTAAAATATAATTTACCCTTATAATTATATATATTGGTTTACTTGTAGGTGGATTGAAACTATATATAATATTGTATATATATTTTTTGTATGAAAAATCATACCCGATTTATGTTTTATTTCATAAATAATAAATATATATTTAATAAATAATTTTATGCACATTGGCAATGGACTAAGAATTTATTTTGATGTTCTATTCGAATTACTCAATTTAAATAGACTACTTCAATAATATATTTGACGAATTTATTTACATTATTTAAGATTATAAAGTTTTATATGAATTAGTAAAAACACACAACCAACGTTAGTTATTTTAAGACCTCATTTTTAAAAAATAGTATATATTAAAATTAATTGTAGCATGTTCATAAATAGAATGATAAATTAATTACACCATATCTATAAATATGTATAGATTTAAATAGAATAGAGTCAATAAATTGTACTATACTATAGAATTTAACAAATACATTTCTCTTTGTGTTTGTTTGCTAGATAGGAGAGTTCCATCAAAGAATGCAGAGAGTGAGAAGAACTCTGATTTCTAACTCAAATTGGGCTGCAGGAGAGCTAAGAAACCGCTCAGTAACCGAAAATACGTTGAAGACAGGTGAAATTGCCACCACAACCACAAGAAAACCCAACAAATCAACCACCACTACTTGATCTCTACCATCAATTTTTGCAGCAGTTGCGGTGCTTATCACTATGATTTGAAGCTCCAGAATCAGCTTCTGCACAAAGAAGGGATGCTCAAGGTAATATATTTTCGGTTAAGCGTGTTCCCCCACCATCTCTGGCAGAGCGGGTTGTTGCACAGAATGTGGGCGATGGCGATTTGAAATGAAGAAATACGCGAGAATGCACTTAATTGAATTTTGTATATAATGTTCAGAAACAAGGCAAAACCCAAAATAAAATAAGATACACACAGTTCAGGTGAATTAAATCCACCCAAACATGTGGCCTGTTTTGGTTTATCTCGGAGATGGGCCGAAAATGAATAAAAGTGTTTTGATATTGTAATCGTATTTATATAAACACCCACTCAAGAATAAAAAAAAAAAACCTTACACAAAACCCCCTACTATACATATCTCTTTCAATAAATCTAATTCCCCGGACTTAACATTTTATAAAAACACACATATATCTCAAAAGCTAAATGAACATTTATATTGACATTAAATCTCAGGGTATAAGGTAATTATCCACTTTCATTTGTTACTTTGTCCGTTCACATGTTCTTGCACATAAGAAAATTTTAGTCCTACTAACCTTAAAATATGATCAATTTCAAAATCTCAAGAACAAGGAGAAAAATCAAAAAATACAATAACCTCATGAGAATAAATAAGAAATAAGACAATTCTGTTGCACCATAATTTTTAAAAGTTACTATGATTTATCGAAGCTGGTGGTAGTGGGCAAAATAACAACAAGATTTAGCACAAGGAGAAGAGTAATGAGAATACTAAACACCTTCAATTGCTCTACTGGTTGTCCTTAGTTTTTGGTCACGTCATTAGTTTATTGGGCAATAACTCGATTTAAAGATGAAATTAAAGGAATGCAAGAGGGTAAATTATATTTTCGGTCCAATAAGTGGACCTGTTCTAATCTCGGTCTCACACTTTGGTCAATTCGCATATTGAGTCCTATATGTGGTTTTTTTTTCAATTTGAGAACCATTGAGGGATTTTCGTCCAATGGATAACGGCAACTACTCTCTCTATTAGTCAATACAATCAAAATAAGTGTAAATTATATTTTTAGTCTCATAAGTAGACCTGTTTTCAATTTTGATCCAATGGACCTGTTTTCAATTTTGGTCCCACACTCAGGCAAATTTTGGATTACATGTGAATCGACATGAAACCCTACAACAAGAGAAGCTCTCCAATATATACACAAATATGTATATTACACTCTCAACTTTGACAAATATTTTACTTATGGTTTTCCAAGATCTGGCTTTGTAAGGACCCCACTCGCGGCCACACTCCTAATTGTATATCCTCAAAGGCTTGTTATATGAGTCGCGATACTGAAAAGAAGAGGTCATTGGAGATCTTAGTTAGAACTATTCTTATAGAAAACACAGACATATCACTACAATTACAGATATAAAACAAATATATGTCATGAATTCGTAAACTCAGTATGTTGCATGCCTTATTTTTGTTTTTGGAGCAAATAAGGTACGTCTTGCATTCTATAGCATGACATATTAAGTTTTCTTTTTGCACGTAAGGGCCAGGGCTCATAATATAGCAATCAACTTATTTGTGCAGTAGATAACTAAAAGGACATCTAGCATGAAATGAAATGTTTACCTTATGTTTGGATTTGTGTTTTGAGTGTTTTGTTTTGTGTTTTGAAGAAAGAGAGAGACAAATGGGGATAAGTGTGTGTTGATGATAGATGGTATGTTTGGATTTGTGTTTTGAGGTAATTTAAAATATTCTAAAATAAGTGGTGTAAGTTTGATGATGGGATTTGGGAAACAAAAATTACTGTTCATTGTCAAATCATATTTTTTCTCTTTTATATATTTTTTTATATATAAATATTGTATGTTTAATATTATATTTTTAGGAGACAAAAATCACTATTTATTGTCAAATCATGTCACTTTTATATTATATAGATAAGTGTATATATATGTATATTATATATATAGAAAGTTGAAAAATAAGAAAACACACAGATAAGGTGTAAAAACAAAAAACAAACAATGAGTGTTTTATCTTGTCTCGAAAAATACAAAAACATGAATCCAAACATAGTAGGTTTTCTGCAAAACTTTCCGCAAGATTATCAACATTGAGCAACAAAATCAAATTTATTAAAAAAAATGGAAATAAAACAACGTATGGGCCTCTTTTCGATTTTGGTCCCACACTCAGGTCAATTCGCACATTTAATCCCATATGTGTTTTTTTTTTTCAATTTGAGGATCATTTAGAAATTTCCGTCCAATTGATAATGACAGTAGCTCTTTCCGTTAGTCAATA
The DNA here is from genome assembly GCF_000512975.1 of Sesamum indicum. Taxonomy (NCBI): domain Eukaryota; kingdom Viridiplantae; phylum Streptophyta; class Magnoliopsida; order Lamiales; family Pedaliaceae; genus Sesamum; species Sesamum indicum. The sequence continues at coordinate 585,501 of NW_011628042.1, forward strand.
CAATAAAAAATAAGGGTAAATTACATTTTTGGTCTCATAAGTGGACTTGTTTCAAATTTTGGTCCCAACTCAGGCCAATTCGCACATTTACGTGTAGGACCAAAATTGAAAATATGTCCACTTATGGGACCAAAAATGTAATACCTTGAAAAATTCCTCATCTCGTACTTGCAACTTGTTCTGCACACAAACCTTGATATGAGACAAAGTTTTACCATCATTGATCATCAATAAAAATGGCTCGCCAATATTTTTAATTCTCTGTCAGATGCAAAATGAATATATAAGAACTAAGAAATAGATGCACTTGTAGTTGAATTAGAGAGGTAGAACGAGTACAAATATCTGAGGAAAACTATGAAGTAACGAACGGAAAATATTACCGTCTGGTTTTGAGCATCCTAATGCATGAATTGACACACATGAATCAAACATTTACGTACCCCAAGAAATTTCTCTCCGTTTGGAATCTGCAATGAGAAATTATAAAAGTGAAGAATTTGTTGATATTAAAGATGAACATATGGGGAGCCAATTTTAAAGGAAAAAGTGTCGTAGCCTATAAATGACACAGTACTAACATGGAAAGCAATTAGCAAGATATTTTTGTTATGTGTATCTCCTGAAAAATGCAAGCATTTATATACATAGACACACATATGTATAGAGATAGAAACAGACCTCCTCTGCTCGTAAAGTCCAGCGATTGTCATTTATTGCTGCGATCTTATCACTATTAGGATATATCTGTAGCAATTTGGAGTTTCAGCAACTTAAAAAATAAGCATAGAAGGCTAGACATAAGGAATTTCTAATATCCATTTGGAAACACAATATACAATTTACTAAGTGAAGACCACATGGGCAAAATACAAAAACCTAGGAAGTACAGAGACTCAACTTCCAAGTCAGAGTGCATATCACCGACATGTGCTATTTGCGTGTAGTCAACCCATACAAGATTTTTCAGCGTAAAATAAATTGAATTTAACTATTTAAGCTGCATTGTTAAGTAAAAAGTTTAGAAGAATATTATTTTGATATTAATATTAAGGAACCAATGAATGAAACAAAAAGAAGATGCAATAATTCAGGACCTTATAGATCTTGTGAAAGAATACTTCCAGCAACTTGAGCTCTGCATTTGAACGAGAGAGTTTCACCTATTTAACGTATACATTGCAACATTTAAAAATCATATAACGATATATTATGCGACAAATCTTAGAATTTCCAGCTATATTACCTTCTCATTATGGAATACACACACGCACACTCCCGGTAATAACTTGTCGACTATATTACCTTCTCCTTGAGATGCTCAAGCACATCACCAACAATGCTTTCTTTTGGCAGCCTAATACTGTGAGTTTCCAGCTATATATGGAAAACAAATAAGATATATAATGTTTGTTAAATATATAATTAATTTGCAAGTCTTGCATATGTATGCACTTGTATAGGAGCATAAAGTCCAATTATGAATGAATACCCACTTCAGAGTTTGCCGCATAGCTGAAAGCTAGTTTGAGGATTCTCAACTATTGCAATTCTGGCAGAGATATATCCACTACTTCAAAGTACAGAATACCAGAAAGCTGAACAAGAAAGTAATGCTTTGTTACTTTCACACCCTCATCAAATGAACCCCGACTTAGAGTTGTATGAATGCATACTTGGTCGTAATGCAACAGCATCTCTAACAAGTTTTCTACTCCTTGATATCTTATTGGATGAGCTTTTGGTCGCTGAGAGTAGATATTGTGTGATGTAAGCCGTAGTTTGGATGGATCATCGACTCCAAGTTGGTTCGGTACTTTTATAACAACTTCATCATATGAGTCAAGCTTTGACCTTCACAATTAGTGGAATTTGAATTGCAGCGTTAAGTGGATCAATATTACCAATCATATCATAGGAAATTATACTCTAGAACTAAAACTCTGTCTTCTATTGAACTTACAGTTGTAAACAAAATTCATCATTTTCAGGCCTTTCCAAGGAGCGAAAATGGATAATCTGCAGAACAATAAACCAAAAAGGTCAGGATATATTAGATGAAATTAGAAGCATCACATCATTGCTTTAACAAGAAGGTAATTATGGGGAAAAATGATACTTTTAGACTTAGAACCATTATTTGTGGTCACTGAACGGAAATAGATGGGGTACATTGAGTAACTAATAGTGTCTAGGTATGCACACGCACATACACACCAAGATAATGGGAATTAAGACCAAGTGCAAGAGAAAGAGTAAAAATTTTAAAGAATCGTGGATGATAATATGACGAGATCACTCGATAATATTATACTCTTATATGATTCAGTGGATGATAATATGACGAGATCACTCGATAATATTATACTCTTATATGATTCATTGTTTCTCGGAGGTGATAAAGTACAAATTTTATATTTTGTATATTTTTAAGCAAATAATAGCATCAAATACCAAAATACTTCAATAGTGAAACAGATAATACGGGCTAGGAAAGTTAATTATGCTTTGTTTAGGCAATTAACGTATACAATAGTCAATATGAGGCACAACATCAATTATGTGATAAAAGGGACCATTTCAAGGAGGAGAAATGCAAAGAGAGAAAATAAAAGAGAATTTGAAGAGCAATAAAGCACACAAACATAGGCATCACACTAAGATAACGAGAAACAAGGAGCAAGAGAGGGAGAAATAGAAAGAGCGAGGAATTTCAAAGAATCGTGGAAGATAATATGATGAGAACTGTTGGAAATTTATCCACTAAGTGATGAACTCAAATGAAACAATAACTACAGAGACAATGGTGGATTTGAAAACCCTTATACAATAATTTCAGATCAATGAATAAAGAAAGAATAACAGAAAAATAGTAATACGAAAAGTAGTAAAGTAACTGGCTCAGGAGTCAGATCCGGCAACCGAATGCCCAAGCTCCACCACCGGCCGGCAACCCTCATGGTTGCAAAAAATCCACAAAGACCCACAAAGAGACCAGTTAGGCTTCATTTAGAATCACTCAGAATTCCACTACGAAGTTTCTTCCACACTCAACAAATATTCAACACAGAGTATTTTACGAAGAGGGGTTTTAGTTTTGTTGTTGTTCTATCTCTTTATAATCAAAGAAGACTAATATATAGATAGATACAACATAGAGAACAGAGATAGAAAGAAGTAAGATGATGAGAGATTTCCAAGAGCATTGGAAACTTCAGAGGAACAAAACCAGAGAAAGAAAGGAGGAAGAGGAAGAGGCATCGGCTGAATAGTTGAAGAATAGGGTTAAGTAGTGATTTAGGGTTAAGTAGAAGAAGGGTCGGGTAATGGACCAGGCAGCAAGTGGGCTGCCATCCAAGTGGGTGGGGGGGGCATGGGCCAAAAAATCCAACAACATCATTGGATAATATAACATTATACTCCACAATCATTCATGCTTTTTTGGAGAGACCATGTACATGTTTTATATTTTCTATAATTTTCACCAAATAATTGCATCAGATATCCAAATACTTCAATAGGTAAAACTTTTTTATGAAACAAATAATATGTGCTAGGAAAGTAATTTAACTAAGCTATCTTTAGGTAGCTTATACAATAGTCAATATGTAGCACATCACTGACTATGTCAATAAGGAGAAACATGTAGACAAAAATAAAAGATAAGATCGAGAGCAAGCAAGAACGCAAATGTCCAATATAAATAGGTTATTGATCGTAAGAGATTTGCAGCATAGGGTGCTTGCAATAGCAAGCTCCAATGTGGCAAATACGAGCCTCATCTATATTAGCCCTCTTATTGCTATTTTTAAGTATAAAATTCAAGTAAAAATATAACGATTCATTTTCTAGGCACGAGATATTGGATAAGTGTAAATTCAAGACAGCTAAAGATATGGTTTTCAGTCAAATGCAAAGCTACTATATGAAGTCTAAAATTATATATGGTTTTCAGTCAAATGCAAAGCTACTATATGAAGTCTAAAATTATAAATAACTATTGATATTACTCTAAAAAGGGAAACTATAGAAGAGAATTTGAGTGAGAAGGAACTATTTGAAAGAATAACAAGGACAACATATAGTAGCGATATACCCTCATTAAAAATAACTAAAAGTTTAAGGATAGAAGGAAGTATGCACGTGCATGCTCATCTGTACCTAGGTCCGGATGAAGGAACGTATAAAGTGAGTTTCCACAAAAATGAACATCCGCATCTACGTCGAGAGAGAGGAAGACATGAAGTGAGCTTGACGTGAATGCTCATCCGCATTTAGGTCTGGAGGGAGGAACCTGAGCTAGTCAGAATTGCTATTCCGCATCTAGGTTTGGAGGGAGGAATACATGGAGTAAGTGCGACGTGCATGCTCATCCGCATCTATGTTTAGAGGGATGAAGGTGAGAAAAAAGTGAGCTTGTCTTGCATTGTAATCTGCGTCTAGGTCTAGATGGTGGAAACTAAGAAACAAGTAAGTGTGACGTACATGCTCATTCGCGTCTAACTCCGGAGGGAGGAAACATAAAGAGTAGTGAGCATGATGTGCATGCTCTCCCATGTTTAGGTTTGGAGGGAGGAAGGTTGAGAAAGAAGTCATCTTGACTTGCATGCTCATCCATGTCTAGGTACAGAGGGAGGTAAGTAAGAGAGATTTCTTATTTCTCTAAATTCGAATAACCAAAAAATTTATACATGGTTTTCAGTCTCATCATATGAAACCTCCTTCAAAAGATTTTTTTTTTCAAGGTTGGAGAATAACTAGGAAACACCCAACATATTTAAAATATTCCTACAAAACAAGCAACCAGGGGGAACAGAAGAAAAGGATTGGACATTTTCTGAGTGATGTGTTTACATTAAAGAAAAGCTCAAATATGAAGAACTGCTCGTTGTGAAAGAGGCTATTTCGAAAAGCATTAATGAGTTATCCAAGTTAGACCAATATGGATTATGTTTGATACTTTAGGAAAAGATTTTCCCACAATCCACCAACACGATCAACATAAGAATGAAATATGACATGTGAAACATATATCTTGTAACTACAATATAGTGATTCTACCTAAGATGCAAATGCGTACACATAAATATTACTAATTAATATGAACACAATACTTATGATAATGTATTTGAAGGCTATGCTGGTATTCAAGGAAAGATGGAATATCCGGGCAGCCAAATAGCTTCCTTGTGTGAGGAGGCAGTGACTTTTGATACCAGAAAATGTCCCCATCCTCTAGCTGCAATAAAAGAAACCGTAAAGTTATAAAAATACAATCTTTGTCTTCACAAGATACTTTTACTTGTCATTTTCATGTACCTAGTTAGATGTAAATGTAAGTCCCGTGTCAATGTACGCACACATGACTATGGGCTCAAACTTTTATCTCCTGAGAAGCTAAAAACACAAGATATCTTCACCATTTAAAATATATTTGGGCATTTTGTAAAAGATATCTTCAACATTTAAACTGTATATGTGCATTTTATGAAAGAAATCTTCACCATTTTAAATGAATATGTGCATTATATTCCATATGCATAGCAATTTTTAAGTCCTTGTAAAGAAATTGCAATGTAACATGAGTTATGTTCATCTCCATGACATTTGACAGATGCAATAATAGCACAATTTAATGAAAACAATTGCATGTGGTTTTCAATTTAAGTTTCAGCTAACAATAATCTATTAGGATTGCTACTATCTCTTCCATTGATATATTGGAACAAACCACGAAGAGTTCTATCTCCTCATTAGGAGCATAGCCTGCAAGTTGATTTAACTTCCTTAGAATATCTGATGACTTGTCATATCTGTAGCACCCCCTACTCGCTACATCTAATTATTACTATTTTATCTTTACTTTAACTACAACTCATTCTATAAGTAATTCCCTATCAACCCATAAAATAAATTCTAATTTTATCAATACAATATATATCACAAAAGATAATAGATACCATCAAAAGTTTATATTTACCCTCACTAGATGTTCTCATGTACATAACCTCAAGTTAAGTACACCACAGTTTAAAACTCAAACCCCGATAAAAGATTAGAATATTTAACAACCAAACCGCCAAAACTCTGACTTCAAACATCACGGCTGACCCACCTAATAAAGATGACGGCACCGCTCAAAGTCCAATGTGGCTAATCAGTTTGACTTATTCCATGAAAAGTACGTGGCAAAGAATGAGCTGCCTATTCAATAAGTATAGCTTATCAGTCTATATATATATACAGGCAATAATTTACGTACATTCAGTTACGTTGACAACAGTCATTCGTCATATAGCAATATCAGATATAGGCAGTAATACATACCCACAACTATAAATCAATTCAAGACATAATATTTGACGTTATCGTTTATTAACTACGGGCCCCCACTTACTCTAGTTGGAGTACATCAGTCAATGGTTTCGTCGGCCATCATCATATCATAGGATATTTCCCGCTGCCCCGGATTGTGTAGCAATATAGCACAGGACATCACAACAAACATGGTACCCCCACACCACCCCAGTGTGTAGCTACCAGCACAGGATATTCCCCGCTGCCCCGGAATACCCCGGTACCCTACGCGCCATGGTACCAAGCATAATTCAGATATTTCTCATTTCACATTATCAATCACATCAACATCAATCACATTTTCATAAACCATTGACTGCGCTTCCACTAGGTAAGCGTCATCTTTTATTTCAATTCACAATCATCATTCTATTTTTTATAATAATTACTTGATTAATAATAGCTCTCAATTTGATTCCATTCAACAATCAATTATACGATCATCACATAATCATATCCCGCATGTCTCTACATTACAATCACATAACACATTGTAACAATTTCACCAAGCATATGACAAACTTATAGTGCATCCCAATCAAGAATCAGTAGGAGACAACCAGCCGAGAAATGAAATAAACTACACCAAGCCATTAGCGCCGGCAGAAGGAAATTGATTCTTGACTAATCACTGCAATGGAACATCAGAGTCTGCTTGGTCCTGGTTGATATTGCGACAGTTTAGGACTGGCTTCTGCAGCATTGACGTTCTGTCGAAAGTTATCATTTGCCAACACGTCTGTTTGTAGTTCTCAAGCTGAAAAATAGAGAGGAACAATTATGAGTAATAGGGGAGTTAGAGTTGTTTGTTTGTAGTTTTCCTGAGGAAGGCAAGGGGGAGGGGGCCTGTGGCAGTTGGCTGCTTTTTTACCTGCACTTCTGGTATCTGTTTAAATCCAAACTTGTTTGTCCACATTTGCTTTGCATTGTCTGCTGCCAGGAGCACAAGCGTTTTGACATGGAAAAACGCCAGCAATTTCACAATGCAGTCGTAAAGTATTTGGAAGTATCCTTGCAAGATATTTAGTCTACTGATCACAACCTTTCTCATTTATGTAGGCACAGAGTTGTAACATTTATAGTATAAATTAGAACTTACCTTGCCCTGGTATCCAGTGCGCATTGCAGCTAAAGGGAGTTCCGCCATATCTTGTCCAGAAATCCGAATGATCCCGGCTGACACAACAATTGAGCTGCAAGATTGCCAAAACTCATAAATGAGAACATGGAATTACCAATGTACTGAGATGATTGGCCGTTCCGAATAGACATAAGGCGAAATGGTTCTTACTTCACCGTTAAAATTGCACAATACAATTCGACAAAGTCTTGGCCCCTTATATTGCTCCTGTCAGAGATAAAAGCAAGGCAAAGGGATATGAGGAGTGAGACAGGGAAGATTATGGGGACAAGACGTGATGGGCCAGGCAAAGGCAAGAAAATGACCCTATGCCTATTAAAAGGTAGAAGAAGTTACACGTACCCATAAACTATAGGCAGAATCAAGTCACACCCAGTTTCTGAATCGATAATTGGATCAAAACATTCCTGGAACACAAGTCAACGAACAATTGCAATCATACCGGCTTCTCTTATAGCTCGTGCATGTGTGTGTGCATAGTTCGTGCAGTTTACAGTACCACGTTGTTGATCATTGCAAATCCTTATACTTAGCAATAAATTCAAATAACCAAGGACATTAGGATCAAGTGACAGAAGCATTCTTACATGAAATATAGCTACCACTTGTGACAGCAGTGCTCTGTCTTCCTTTGAACTGTCCTTTCCTCTCAAAAGCCTCCATCTCACGTCAATACCAGCATCAGCAACCATATTATTCCCACTAGCTTCTTCTTTAGAATATCCAAAGAAGAATCTGGGAGCTCCTCTGCCCCGGCATTCAACAAATTCTGCAGTATTGAGTGGATCCACTCGCAGTCCGCAGAACAGAACCATTTTCCTTCAGGAAGTTCCTACAACTATTACGGTGCATACAGTTTCGAGACGATAGACGAAAAAAAAGAGGATTAAAATGAAAATTTATCCATGCTATATTGAAGTAGCTAATTCTTGTGCTGGATGTGTGCACCTCTAGATCATCCATCCCGCATTCTTTCAAACAGCCCACGTGATGCTCCTTTGCGCACTGGAAGGTATAAAATCGAATGAAGTATTGTAATCTATATTCATGGAACTTAGTTATATAGGAAAAGCAAAGATAAAAAGGAAGAACAATACCTGATCACACACTATGACGGTACGAAGACCAAAACCAGATGTACTAAAATCATGGCATCTGCAAACAAATAAGTGAGTGGATTAACAAGATGTCACTAACTACAATGCATCACCGTGCGGGTTCGATAAAGATATTTTTTTAAATTAAATTGTGATTGATAGTTTTATAAAATAAATTTTCAAATTGTCAATTTCAAAACCAAAATCAAGCGTGCGTTTCATGCGATTTGGCATTTTTAATACTTATAATAAAAATAAAAGGATTAAAAGCTATTTTAGTCTCCTAATTTCAGACAATTCTCATTTTAATTCCGTAACTTACTAGGGTTCCATTTTAGTCCTTTATAACTTAAAAAATCTCAATTTTGGTACATACTTGGTCAAAAATCTGCCTCAGTTACCAAAACAAGTCATATGGCCTTCACGTGACTTTTTAAATTGGGGGTTTCATTTTGATTGGCTTAAAAAGTCACATGGCCTAATGGATTAAAGGCAATTTTAGTCCCCTAACTTCAGGCAATTCTCATTTTAGTCCCCTATCTTACTAGGGTTCCATTTTAGTCCTCTATAACTTAAAAAAGCTCAATTTTGGTACACGTTTTTATTTTCACGTCATCACCACGTGAGCTTTTTAAGCCAATAAAATGAAACCCCCAATTTAAAAAGTCACGTGAAGGCCATGTGACTTTTTTCGGTGACTGGGGCAAATTTTCTGCCAAATGTGTACCGAAATTGAGCTTTTTTAAGTTATAGAGGACTAAAATGGAGTCCTAGTAAGTTACGGGACTAAAATTGTCTTTAATCCAAAATAAAACGTTGGGACTAACAAAAAATAAAAATGCATATAGTTAAAATTCTTTCATTGACAAAAAATAATAGATTATCGGAATAATTTAAGTCAAATACACAATGATTCTACAATAAATATGACTAAAGTCTTTAAGTAACAAAATTTAACAAGCTTTGGAACAATTAAAGTTAAATATTCAATAGTTCAAGATATAATACAACTAAAACATTTTTAAAAACATCATGAATACCAAGTTTCAACTACAATGACATATGATACACTAGATAATTATGTAGAAGAAATAAAAAACTCTATCAACTAAAAACAAAAAAAAAAAAAAAGATATACTTAATTGTTCATACAAATTCAAACATAATGATACTCATTTCAAATTAATATTATATGTCCAATGAGGTGCAAATAGAGAATAGGGGACTTCAAAAAGAGAAGAGAAAGAGGAGAAAGGGAAAAATTCTAATGAACTTGATTTGTTACGAGAAGAGAAAGAGGAGAAAGGGAAAAATTTTAATGAATTTGATTTGTTACTTTAAAATTTAAACACATTTTTTTGTATAGAGCCTATATATAAGTTTTACAAAAATAGATTGTGCAATGTTGACATTTGATAATGTATGAACTTTAGGCTTCTATTATTTGAATATGAAATTATTCCAAACAATTAATTAATGTTCTCAAATTATTTATATGTATAATTTAAAATTTTAATTATATATTTAACAGTACAGGTCAATTTTTGACAGTTTTTTTTTTTGAGTTCTAAGTAAAAAGCCAAACTATAAATACCGTGCGGTTTTATTATAAATTAAAATTATTATTTAAAAGATAAATCATAAAAAATAATTCAATTAGTTTTGATTCGTACTATTTAAAAAAAACAATAGAAGAAATTTGATCACCCTTAGTAGAATGTTACTTTCTAGATTTCCATATATGTAGACTACCTGCAGATTATGCACGCTATTACTTCAGCTTCTTCGAGGTCCTTGACCATGCTAGAGGAGCCAACTGTTAGCTGTGCTATTGGATCACCACCCGGCGTTCTACCAGCTGCAACAGCATTGACATTCTGCTCAACATATTTTTCCCTCCGGAACATCTTCTCACAATATGTGCAATATCATTTATCACAACGAACACTAGACACAGATGCACGTTATGCACGGTAAGATGGACATTCAAGAAAAACGTGGTACAAGTGCGTGCAAGAATTGGTACATATCTAATATGCACAAAGCATTATTGGAGAAAATTCCAGAATATGTGAGCATGCCATCATGCTTACTATGCCAAATGTATTTTCCTTCTCGTTGCCTTTTCATTTCCCCTTTCCTATTCTTCGCTAAATCCATTGTGATAATATATATAACCAAAATTTGCAGAGTGCGCTATCATAGTGGTTCAATTATATAGGAAGATGAGTCGGCAGCACAGTATGTGCACATCTACATTTAGCTTACTTATAAATGTAAAAACTACCTTTGTGGAAGGCCCTCGGGCATGCATCACAAAACACAAGCTTCCTACCACCTGCACAGACGATGCATCGGCCATCACTTTCTTTGATGGAATGCTTGCCCCCTTTTAGCACAGAGACGGTGAATTCATGGAGGGACACCCCATTAGATGTATAGATATACATATTGCTGTTAGAAGAGCAGAAAACCATAATCTTCAGATTGAAACAAAAAATAATGTTCATTAATGTTCAAATTAAAACAAAGAAAAAGCAACTGACGTTTTACGGCGGGAGGCCCAACCAGCATGAGCTTCAAATAGAGATGGACTAACCTGCACGGTGTAGGGGAAAAAAGAAAAAATCAAGAAACCAGCAACAATGATTAAATATTTTGAATGAACAATTGAAACTCTTACCAAAAGATCGTAGCACTGGGAAAATATCCTAATCCGAGTTTAACGCCTGCGCAAAATTTCTACAGACAAGCAGGAAGAAGTTTACAAGGCTGAAATAGCAAAACAAAGTACAAATCACTGTATTTATCTGGACTACCTCGCCATGAGCATAATAAGCGAGTTTAGCTCCATCTGGTAATCCACCATCGTCAAAGACCAGCTTGTGCATGCCCTAATCTCTGTGCAGAAAAATGCAGGAGACCGTCAGGCAAAGTAGAACAATAAATAGCACGCACATAATACTTTAGAATTGAGAGAAAATGGAAGTAAGACGCCAACTTTCTAGTGATCTTTAATGAACTTTTTAACTGCACAGAGCCGGATGGAGTTCCCCTCTTGAAGAATGAAGACCTTTTTGACAACCTATAACACCATGATATAAAAGTTAAAAGAAAAATCAATGATACACATTTGCACCTACTTCTTCAACGTCTTCCTCGTTGTCTTGTTCCTCATTGAGCCATGCAAGGAGGAACTATCATTTGAATTTACGTGCGAAAAGGATTTGAGTACCTTGCTAAAGCATCTCCGTGCAACTTTGGTGCAGAAGATCGCCGCGATTGCCTTAACCTAGCAAACAGAAACATATGAGAAAAGGAAGGATTATTATAAAGATAAGATATTCACTTGTTTCATTGCATATAAAGGCCAAAATATCTGACTTCAGAAAGTCGAGAAAAATGCGCATAACCTACTTCCTTGTTATATTCTGTTGAACTTTCTTTCTTGTCGAAAGCCTCGATGAGGATGTTCCCAGAGATTTTGCATTAGACTTCAATCCGAATGCCTGAAAGGAGGAAACACAATATGAGTGAGTAAAAGAGGGAGAAAGATGCACACTTTCTTATTTTTTCCTTCCTCGATGACCTTCTTCTGGAGAGGCATTAATCTCTTCACCATTTTTACACATACTTGAGCCTAAATGTGGCTCCAAACGGCTCAAACAGCAAAACAAGAACAAATTTACAAGATCAAAGGATACAAATGTTTGAAAATTGATATTTCTGATATATAAACAACTTAATTTGATTAAACTCAATAGGTGCTCCATATTTACAGCAGGAAGTCATACAGGAATACTCAAATAGCTCACCATGAACAAATATGTTGAGAGTTAAGTTGTTGAATTTTGATTTTGAACAATAAAGGCAACATAATACAAACTTATAAGAAGTTCCTTCCAAAGTCTAAAAAGACTGTTTATAATTAGTATCATATAACCATTTACTAAGATGTTTGCACGTACACGTTTCCAGCGTGCAACTAGTAAGTTTTCAGTTATATAAGATGTTCAATGCACTTTATAAAAAGTTAAGAGCTGATCACAAGCAAATCACTGTCCAACAAACAAGACTAGTGCAAGACAAGAAAAAATATGTCACATGTACAGATATATACCTAGATTTCGCACCTGCTGCAATCTTGCAAGAACCAAAAAGCACTTTCACCTTGGGAACAAATGGTGCAAGAAATGACCCTAGAAACCAAAGAACAAAAGCTGTCTTTTCAAATGCAGCAAACGTTCAAGAAATTCAATTGTAATAAACCAAGCTGCTCACCGTTGCACTTCTGACAGATGACTGACTCCTTTACCGGTGCAGGGCCTGCGTAGCTTTGCACGGCTTCTTCTAATGTCATATCGCAACAAACCCTGACTTCTTTGACCACATGAAGCAGGCTTTTCCCTTTCTTGAAACGGATATGCCGGGTTGCGCATCTATACTTGTTGCACGCATGGATCTCAAATTGCCAAGGTGAAACTACCTACATAAATTAGAGACAACATTCACTGGATCAATAATAGGAACATGAAATTGCAGGATGATTAAATAGTTTTATGAGTCAACTAAACAAGAAATTCTACAATATCGACTACTTACTATAGCTCCCTTGCATAAACGGCAAGCGCACAGAATACCAGAATCATGTATAGTTCCACGTAGTTCGAATCCCTTCAAGGAAGAAACATTCAGTCAATACTGTTAAACAAAAATTTCATACACATATGAATGCATGATTTCATAGTTGTATCATATACTACGTGCAGATAAAATTATCATTAGATCTAATTATAATTACGTCAATTTTTATTTAATTTTGCCAAAGGAAAAGGTTATTAAAGTTAATTTTATTTAATCAATACTTTTAAAGTGAAACGTTAAGTACACATTTACATGTACTCCTTATATACTAAAGGATTAATTTAACAAATATTATTGGAGTTATTTGTTAGTATTAATTAATTGAATATTATATAAACAAAAGATAAAGTTTCTTGTAATTTGTATATAAAATTAATCTGAAAATATTGTTAGATTGTCATATGGAAAATGTTATGAGCCCAATGATAAAGTTATAGTTATACATGCATGTGAAATAGTTTGTGTATTTTAAAAATAAGTGAAAAACACAACACGTATATAAATAACATTAAAATACTTAATTATACGAATTTGTATATGATCCCTTTAAAAACTTTTCAGCCGTTTCCCCACTTTATTGGGCAAAAACCACAATTAGGGGTATTCATCTAGGGTGTGCAGAATTCAGACACATCGAATAAAAATTGAAATATCGATTTGTATTGAAAATCAACATTAAAATTTTGGTCTAGTATTCAGTACAAGTTTTTTTTCTTTTTTCTTTTTTAAATTTGGTATTTGTTCTAAAGTAAATATATGAGATATATTTGTTCTAATTAAGAAATATTTAAAATTTAATATAAAGTGCAAAATATTCAACAATCTTAATTTGTGCATCATATGTGTATATAGTATAAAGGTATTTTTGTCCAAAAATTTAGTCCAAGAGGTGAATATTGCACTTATTACTTTAAGAGGGTAAATAATATATTTGATATAGTTGAAGGGCCCGGGGTATAGTCTATTTAACTATAAATATATACATAAACCAGATATACTTTAGAAAACTAATATATATAAATATAAATATATATATATATAAGTACACTAAAAATAAATACGCATTATATATAATATATGCTAAAAGTTATATTTTTTTTATAAAAAAAGCCTAGAGTTTTTGGTAATTTGTTACCGAGCCAAACTGAATTTTTTGGATGGTTTACCGAACCAATTTTTGTTTGATTTACTAATTCGATTCACTTTTCATAATTATTAAATTTTTTTCGATATTTCAGTTTGATATTTTTGTGAACTGAGTTTTTCTAGAAAAAGATAATAAATGTGAAATATTAAATATTAAAAGTTGTAGTTACAATTCTTATTTATATAAATATGTACATGATTAAATGTAAAAATATATATAAAAAAAACTTAATATTTTAGTATGCGGTGCCATTCCACAAACCAATATAAACTAAATACCAAACCAAATCTTTTTTATCCAATTTCAATATAGACCGAGTTTTCAATTTGGATTTGATTGAATTCAGGCTGATTCACAGAGAAAAAACATGCACACAGTAGTCTTATCAAGCACTGCACAGTTCATGCACATTCAACCCAACAGTAATGATAAAATAAATAACGGCAGCAATTATTGAAAAAGAGTAATATGTTATAATTAATGCCGATGGTGATTGTTGACCGTTACCCTATCGCCACCGTCGTAGAAAACTGAGTATCCTTCCAGCAATCCTGTCTGTAAAAGCTCGTCAGCAGTTGTTAGGCGCCCTGGAACAAGGATTTCCTTGGACATCTCCATCTCCATCTTCCCCTTTGTCCCACCACCCGACGCATCCAATTTTTCACTTTTCAGTCCTCCCGACCGCGTATGCTCCAGAGGCCCATCGATATTTGCCACTCCATCCTCCTTCATTTCAAGTTCCATCATCTTGCCCTCTCCACCAGCCACATTACCACCATGAACTGCAACTTCATCGTTCGATCTCACAGCCTCCGGAGGTTCAGTTATACTTACACCCTCGCTTCTTCTTCTCTTGAACCTCTTGTTCCTCGTATAAACCACAAAGCCATTCGCCTCACTCACTCTAACTCTGTGCAGATTGTCGTGCACCCTATCCGCACTGTCAATTCGCACGGGCCTGCCTCATTGGCTCGCAACTCGGGTTCGGCCCCACCCGCAGGGTTGATTTCAAGGCCATTTGGATTCACCGCCTTTTGCGTCCTCATTAGTTCTTTGAACTCACTGAGCAGAAAACGAAAGAGAGAAATTCAGGTTAGGGATCCACGTCAACCACAGAATTCAGTTACATACAGAAAAAAAAAAAATTTTTGATCTTTGGGGGGGGGGGGGAGAGGAAAATACAGAGTGAGAAGTAAAACCTGGAGAGCCAGAGATAAGAAGAAAATTTGCGCGGAGAAAATGGTTTTTTTCGAAGAGTGAATTTGGATACTGTATTCTACTGCATTATATAGGCAGGCGCCTATACGACCCTGAATACTCTCTTGTACTATATCTTACTACTTTTACTCAAATCGTGTTGAATAGCATATATAGTTATACTAATTGACATCATATTTTCTCATGATTGCCCAAAATTTTAAGCCCTCAAAAGATTCTATACAATTGTTATTTTCCTTGTCAAAGGAAGTTAACAGAAATAATTTATGTATCTAGCACAAGATTTCATATTTATGTATCTTCTTTGTGATAAATTGATTAATTTATGGAAAAGAAGATGAATTTCAAACAAAAGTTCCATAATAATTCATGTTTTTTGAACTCCACATTAAATAAATATATAACTAGTTTGCATGTCATGAGTTTAATGCGCACGGATTGCAAAGGAAAAAAGGTGTAATGCATAACACTGTAATAATTAGGTCAAAATTAATATAGTTTATAATAAATCTGCAACATGACATTAGAAATAAAGATTTTTGTAATATTAAATTATATACTTACCATGTATCATTAGCGTCACGACAAACTACAGATTATAATGTCAAATTAGGTAAAACTGACAGAAAAATATATAAGTATAATTTCTTTGAGCAATTCTTTGAACTCCACATTAAATAAATATATAGATAGTTTGCGTGTCATGAGTTTAATGCGCACGGATTGCAAAGAAAAAAAGGTGTAACGCATAACACTGTAATAATTAGGTCAAAAATTATATAATTTATAATAAATCTGCAACATGACATTAGAAATCAAGATTAATTCGATATTAAATTATATACTTACCATGTATTATTAGCGTTACGACAAACTACAGACCATAATGTCAAATTAGGTAAGATTGACAGACAAATATATAAATATTTAAATAATTTCTTTGCGCAATTTTTTGAACTCCACATTAAATAAATATATAAATAGTTCGCGTGTCATGAGTTTAATCGCACGGATTGCAAAGGAAAAAGGGTGTAACGCATAACACTGTAATAATTAGGTAAAAAATGACACTATAATAATTAGGTCAAAATTAATATAATTTATAATAAATCTGCAACATGACATTAGAAATCAAGATTTTTGCGATATTAAATTATATACTTACCATGTATTATTAGCGTCACGATAAACTACAGACCATATTATCAAATTGGGTAAGACTGACAGAAAAATAAATAAATATTTAAATAATTTCTTTGCGTAACAAGACAATCAGGAATGTGGATTCTCGAAATTGTTCGACAACAAAATTCAATATTATTTAACTTTCCACCTATTGATAAGATTGTTGAAAAGTAGTTTCATGATGTAAATTTTGAAAATTTCCAACTAATTATTATATATATTTTTGGCTTGTCGTATATTATTCCTTGAAAGTATATATGTTGGTACAGATAAGAACAAAAAATATTGAAATTTGTATCCCACAACTTACTTTTTTTGCGTTTTTTATTTTATTATTTTAATACTCACCATATTTACTCTATAAGTCATAAAACTTAGCAACTTTAGTTATAATAAAAAAATTTGTTAAACATTTAACAAAGCACGTGCTCTGTCTATTAAATCAATGGTCAATTATTTAATGGAGCACTTGATTTGCACGTGCTCCATCTGTTAAATATTTAAGTGGAGTTTGTAGTTTGGACTAATTAATTAATTACAAGTTTTTGTATTATGGCTCACTGGAAAATTGTGTATCTCATTTTTGCCAATGTTTAATTTGAAATTGTGTTGAATTACATACGGTACAATATTCGTTATTACTAATTGACATCATCTTTCTCATGATCTCCAAAATTTTTAAGCCTTTAAAATACTCTATTCACACACAATTGTTATTTTCCTTTTCAAAGAAAGTTAGAACAAATAATTTATATATCCAACACAAGATTTTAAAATTTATGAAAAGAAGATGAATTTCAAACAAAAGTTACATAAATAATTCAAGTTTTTTGAATTCTACATTAAAGAAATATATAAAACAGTTCAAGTATGGTGAGTTGTAATTAACGCACATTGATTTCAAAGGAAAAAAAAAAGTTGTAATGCATAGCACTGTAATAATTAGGTCAAAGTTAATGCAATTTCTTATAAAATCCGCAACACGACATCTGAAAACAAGATTTTATAATATTAAATTATTATACTTACCATGTATTATTAGCGTCACAGCAAACTACATACCATAAAACCAAATTAGGTAAGACTGCATAATATATATGTATATATATCTAAATATTTTTTTACGCAACACGACAATCAGGATGCTAAATTCTCTAAATTGTTCAACAACAATATTCAATATTCTTAACTTTCCACCTATTGACAATACTGACGGAAAGCAGTTTTATGACATGTATTTTGTAAATATCCAACTAATCATTTATATATATTTTTGTCTTGTTGTATATTATTATTTGAAAGTATATATATGGTTGGATAAGAACATAAAACATTTCCCTTTCAAAAAGAACATAGAACATTGCAATTTACGTTTCATAACTTAGTTTCTTTGTAATTTTGGTTCGATTATTTTAGCATTCACTATATTTAATCTGTAAGTAACAAAAACTAGCAATTTCAATGATAATAAAAAAAATTGTTAAATATTTAACAAAGTCAAATGCAAATCACATACTCTTCGGTTAAATCAATGGTCAAGTACTTAATAGAGTACTCAATTTGCACATGCTCCCTCCTTTAAATATTTAAGGGGGTTTGTAGTTTGGACTAATTAATTACAAATTTTTATGATTACGGACCACTCAGAATTGTGCATCTCCTTTTTGGCAATGGTTAATTTATGGAAAAGAAGATGAATTTAAAACAAAAGTTGCACAATTATGAATGCTTTATTGTTTAATTTTCTGAATTAAATAGGTATAAAATATTTCAGGCAATTAGATGAGTTATAATTTGTGCGACTGTCATAATCAGGTCAAAATTAATGCAATTTATATATTTAAATTATTATACTTGTATATATTTTAGCAACACGACAAACTATATGGTTAAATTAGGTTTGGCTATCAGAAGAAAAATATTACTTTTGAATAATTTTTTTAAGCAGCACAACAATTTGAAAGGTGGATTATTCTCATTATTTTTTTATTGCATCATTCAGTACATACTATTTAACTTTCAGCCTATTCATACTATCGATTTTGTAAATGTTCAATTAATTCTTATACTTATTTTTAGTTTACCATATATTATTGCTTGAAAGTATATATATGATATATATGGATAAGAGCGTAATAAGTAGGATGGGTATAGGGTTTTTAAAGTGAGGATTTATGTACACTATGGATAGAAATGATACTAAATTCAATTTGTGATAAGTTAATTCTTGAATTAGTAACTTGACTAAATGAGGTTTTTGTAAAATAATGAATTTCAAACAAAAGTTCCACAAAATTAAAAGAAATCATTTATATACCTAGCACAAGATTTCAAAATTTATGTATACAAAGGAAGTTCAAAGAAACAATTCATATATCTAGCACAAGATTTTCAAAATTTATGCATCTTCTCAGTGATAGTTGATTAATTTAAGGAAAAGATGATGAATCTCAAACAAAAGTTCCATAGTAATTCTTGTTTTTTGAATTCCACATTCAATAAATATATAAACAGTTTGATGTCGTGAGTTTAATGTGCATGGATTGCAAAGAAAAAAAAGTTGAAACGCATAACAGTGTAATAATTAGGTCAAAATTAATGTATTTTATAATAAATTCGCAACACGACATTAGAAAGCAAGATTTTTGAGATATTAAATTATTATACTTACCATGTATTATTAGCGTCACAACAAACTACAGACTATAAGGCAAGATTTGACAGAATATATATATATATATATACATATTTTTTTACGCAACACGACAATTAAGAAGGTGGATTCTCTAAATTATTCGATAACACAATCAATATCATGTAAAGTAGTTTGATGACATGAATTTTGAAAATTCCCAACTAATTATTATAAATATTTCTGGCTTGTCGTTAATTATTCCTTGAAAGTATATATATATGGTGTGGATAAGAACATAAAACATTGAAATTTATGTCCCACAACTTTTCTTTTTTGCGTTTTTTATTCCATTATTTTAACACTCATCGTATTTGATAGGATCGCATTTTGTGCTTATTTTATGTCACATTTTGGCCCATTTTGTGATCAAATGTTCCTAATTAAATATTATTTTGCTGCATTAGGATAAATAAAATGAAAAATGAAGAAAAACACCAAATTGGAAATTCAAACAAGACTCAAACTCAATTTTTGGCAAGAGTTTGGAGCTGCTTGGACTACCTTTGATGAAGGAAGAGTTTAACTAGGATTATAATTTTATCTCTATAAGTCTTTTGATTCAACTAGGAATCTACTTCTAATCCTATTAGAACTAGGTATTTAGCTATTACAAATAGGTGATGTAATTCACTTTAAGAGACAACTTTTGAACTCTTCTATTTTTACAATATTTTCTTACTTTGCTTTTCATGCGTTCTTCCATTAGCATGTCTAACTAGTTTTCTCATTCCGGTTGAAGACTTAATGAATGTTTAATTCCAACAAGTGAGATCTAATTTATGCTTTCTACTTTTATTCATATTGATATTTATGTTGTTCTCAGTGATCTTATTACAAATAATCTAATTTATTGTTAAGAATATTTGCCTAGCCGATTGAACTTGCAAATCCGTAATTATTTGTTTAGTTCAATAGCTAGTGGTAACATAGCACAATTGATTATGTAGAAATTTTCGATTATGTTGTGTGGAATGCACAATCTAACTTAAATTAATTATCATAGGAATTTATTGGTTAGAATTGGACCTTTCTAATTCTTAATGCTGTTGGTAAATTAAATCTTGAGAACGTTCGCCAAGGTTGTTTACTGATTAAGGATTTAGTCAACGGACGTTCCTTGACTATCCACAAGGTAAGGAAGGTGAGGTCGTTAGGTCGTACCAATAGCCATAACCAATTTATCAATTATGAATAATTGTTATCTTTGCATCTATGATCAACCGTGGAATTAAGCATGATCATGTCTTTAACTGGAATACTCTTCTTATATTTACCTCTTCTAATTTTATTAGCTTTTTCGTTTAATATAGTTTTTATTTTTATTCTTCTTTACAATAATAAACCCCTCAATTATTTTTACTTTTAGCTATTTTTTTAAGAAATTAATTTAAAATCGATCCCTGTGTATTCGACCCTACTCACACATCTACAAAAGTGTTCGTAGTAATTATTTTAGGTGGAATCGACACCCATCAAATTTTGGCGCCGCTGCCGGGGATTGGTATCATTAAATTAATTTCTTTTTCTTGTTACTTGATTTTATGTCACGTTCTTCTCGTACAGGTGAACTTGAGTTTGACCCAGAGATCGAGAATACCGCTCGTAGACTCCAAAAAGAAACCAAGCAACACAAGGAAGAGGTTTCCACTTCTTCCAAACCAGTAGTAGATTCTAAGTTGGACGTGCCCAAGTCTAGAAATTCTAAAGACGAAGTCATGGCTCAAAATCCAGAACGAACGATCAAAGAGATGACTTCCCTTGATTTAAATCAACAAACACTTTGCATTGAATATCCTAATTTAGATGTTGATTTTGAACTTAAATCAGGTCTCATCCACTTACTTCCCACTTTTCGTGGCCTTGCAGGTGAAGACCCGCACAAGCACCTTAAAGAATTTCATGTGGTGTGTTCCGACATGAGACCTCAAGGAGTCACCGAAGAACAAGTCAAGCTAAGAGCCTTTCCATTCTCATTGGGTGATAAAGTAAAAGATTGGCTCTACTCCTTGCCTTCGGGATCTATTATTACTTGGCACGAGCTCAAGAAACAATTTCTTGAGAACTACTTCCCCGCTTCAAGTACTACAAACTTCCGGAAAGAAATAAGTGGAATACGCCAATTCTCTGGTGAAAGTTTCTATGAGTATTGGGGGAGATTCAAGCAATTGGTAGAGAGTTGCCCTCATCACCAAATTCCCGATCATCTTCTAATTCAATATTTTTATGAAGGGTTATCTGAGGCAAATAGAAGCTTGCTGGATGAGGCTAGTGGAGGTGCTTTATATGACAAAACTCCTACCGAGGCATGCAAACTAATCACAACCATGGCTTCTAATAACCAACAATTCAGTAGAAGAAACGACAATTCCCCTCGAAGGGTAAACGAGGTAAGTACTTCTATTGATGAACGTTTAGATAAACTTACTTCTCTTGTTGAAAAGTTTATAGGGGAAAGCATTCAACAAGTCAAGACTTGTGGGATATGTACATCCTCAGGACATTGCACCGACGCTTGTCCTACATTTCACGAAGAATCAACCGAACATACTGACGCCGTCGGTGGATTTTTTGGGCAATAACAAAGGAGACATGACCCATTTTCCAATACCTATAACCCTGGATGGAGAGATCACCCAAATTTGAGGTATGACAACTAACCTCAAAACTTTCAAAGGGTTCCACACCAACAACCACCACCACCACCTCAAACCAATCCCAATAATGGTAATGCCCTTGGAGGATATCGTGAAAACACTCGCCTTGAACACCCAACAATTCCAACAAGAAACCTGCCTGAGCATACAAAATTTGGAATCCAACAAGAAACTGAGCATACAAAATTTGGAATCCCAAGTGAGCCAACTGGCTTCCTCCGTTAGTCGTTTGGAGTCTCAAGTCAAGGTCCCTCCCAAACTATTATTAATCCTAAACAAAACGTTATTGCTATTACCTTGTGCAGTGAAAAAGAGTTACAACTCGAAAATAGCACTAGGCGTGGGCACACACAGCAGGACAAAACAGAGGATGCACTCGAAATTCTTCAAATGGTTAAGAACTTATTTTTGCAAATGGTGATTTGATTTGAAAATTTTGATAGGATCGCATTGTGTGCTTATTTTATGTAATATTTTGGCCTATTTTGGAACCAAATGCTCCTAATTAAATATTATTTTGCTGCATTAGGATAAATGAAATGAAAAATGAAGAAAAGCAC
This sequence comes from Sesamum indicum, assembly GCF_000512975.1. Lineage (NCBI taxonomy): Eukaryota > Viridiplantae > Streptophyta > Magnoliopsida > Lamiales > Pedaliaceae > Sesamum > Sesamum indicum. The sequence continues at coordinate 608,199 of NW_011628042.1, forward strand.
CAAATTGGAAATTCAAACAAGACTCAAACTCAATTTTTGACAAGAGTTTGGAGCTGCTTGGACTACCTTTGATGAAGAAAGAGTTTAACTAGGATTATAATTTTATCTCTATAAGTTTTTTAGTTCTACTAGGAATCTACTTCTAATCATATTAGAACTAGGTATCTAGCTATTATAAATAGGTGATGTAATTCACTTTAAGAGACAACTCTTGAACTGTTCTATTTTTATAATATTTTCTTACTTTGCTTTTCATGCGTTCTTCCATTAGCATGTCTAGCTAGTTTTTTCATTCCGATTGAAGACTTGATGAATGTTTAATTTCAACAAGTTGTGAGATCTAATTTATGTTTTCTACTTTTATTCATATTGATATTTGTGTTGTTCTCTGT
>NW_011628042.1:615592-658621 GCF_000512975.1 Sesamum indicum
TGAGGCAAATAGAAGCTTGCTGGATGCGGCTAGTGGAGGTGCTTTATATGACAAAACTCCTACCGAGGCATGCAAACTAATCACAACCATGGCTTCTAATAACCAACAATTCAGTAGAAGAAACGACAATTCCCCACGAAGGGTAAACGAGGTAAGTACTTCTATTGATGAACGTTTAGATAAACTTACTTCTCTTGTTGAAAAGTTTATAGGGGAAAGCATTCAACAAGTCAAGACTTGTGGGATATGTACATCCTCAGGACATTGCACCGACGCTTGTCCTACATTTCACGAAGAATCAACCGAACATACTGACGCCGTCGGTGGATTTTTTGGGCAATAACAAAGGAGACATGACCCATTTTCCAATACCTATAACCCTGGATGGAGAGATCACCCAAATTTGAGGTATGACAACTAACCTCAAAACTTTCAAAGGGTTCCACACCAACAACCACCACCACCACCTCAAACCAATCCCAATAATGGTAATGCCCTTGGAGGATATCGTGAAAACACTCGCCTTGAACACCCAACAATTCCAACAAGAAACCTGCCTGAGCATACAAAATTTGGAATCCCAAGTGAGCCAACTGGCTTCCTCCGTTAGTCGTTTGGAGTCTCAAGGAAGTTTCCCTCCCAAACTATTATTAATCCTAAACAAAACGTTATTGCTATTACCTTGTGCAGTGAAAAAGAGTTACAACTCGAAAATAGCACTAGGCGTGGGCACACACAGCAGGACAAAACAGAGGATGCACTCGAAATTCTTCAAATGGTTAAGAACTTATTTTTGCAAATGGTGATTTGATTTGAAAATTTTGATAGGATCGCATTGTGTGCTTATTTTATGTAATATTTTGGCCTATTTTGGAACCAAATGCTCCTAATTAAATATTATTTTGCTGCATTAGGATAAATGAAATGAAAAATGAAGAAAAGCACCAAATTTGAAATTCAAATAAGACTCAAACTCAATTTTTGACAAGAGTTTGGAGCTGCTTGGACTACCTTTGATGAAGAAAGAGTTTAACTAGGATTATAATTTTATCTCTATAAGTTTTTTAGTTCTACTAGGAATCTACTTCTAATCATATTAGAACTAGGTATCTAGCTATTATAAATAGGTGATGTAATTCACTTTAAGAGACAACTCTTGAACTGTTCTATTTTTATAATATTTTCTTACTTTGCTTTTCATGCGTTCTTCCATTAGCATGTCTAGCTAGTTTTTTCATTCCGATTGAAGACTTGATGAATGTTTAATTTCAACAAGTTGTGAGATCTAATTTATGTTTTCTACTTTTATTCATATTGATATTTGTGTTGTTCTCTGTGCTCTTATTACAAATAACCTGATTCATTGTCAACAATATTTGCCTAGCCAATTGAACTTGCAAATCCATAATTATTTGTTTAGTTCAATAACTTGTGGTAACATAGCATAATTGATTATGTAGAAATTTTCAATTATGTTGTGTGGAATGCACAATCTAGGTTAAATTAATCATCGTAGGAATTTATTGGTTAGAATTGGGCCTTTTTAGTTCTTAATGTTGTTGGTAAATTAAATCTTGAGGACGTTGCCTAGGTTGTTTACTGATTAGGAATTTAGTCAACAGACGTTCCTTGACTATCCACAAGGTAAGGAAATGTGAGGTCGTTAGGTTGTACCAATGACCATAACCAATTTATCAATTATGAATAATTGTTATCTTTGCATCTATGACCAACCGTGGAATTAAGCATTATCATGTCTTTAACTGGAATACTCTTCTTATATTTACGTCTTCTAATTTTATTAGTTTTTTAGTTTAATATAGTTTTTATTTTTATTCTTCTTTACAATCATAAACACCTCAATTATTTTTATTTTTATTTATTTTTTTAGAAGGAATTAATTTAAAACCGGTTCCTGTGGATTCGACCTTACTCACACATCTACAAAAGTGTTCGTAGTAATTATTTTAGGTGGAATTGACACCCATCAAATTTTGGCGCTGTTGCTGGGGATTGGTATCTTTAATTTTTTCTTGTTACTTGGTTTTATGTCACGTTCTTCTGGTACAGGTGAACTTGAATTCGACCCAGAGATCGATAAGACCGCTCGTAGACTATGAAAAGAAACCAAGCAACACAAGGACGAGGTTTTCACTTCTTCCAAACCAGTAGCAGATTCTAAGTTGGACGTGCCCAAGTCTAGAAATTCTAAAGACGAAGTAATGGCTCAAAATCCGGAACGAACGATCAAAGAGATGACTTCCCTTGACATAAATCAACAAACACTTTGCATTGAATATCCTAATTTAGATGTTGATTTTGAACTTAAATCGAATCTCATCCACTTACTACCCACTTTTCGTGGCCTTGCAGGTGAAGACCCGCACAAGCATCTTAAAGAATTTCATGTGGTGTGTTCCGGCATGAGACCTCAAGGAGTCACCGAAGAACAAGTCAAGCTAAGAGCCATTCCATTCTTATTGGGCGATAAAGCAAAAGATTGGTTCTACTCCTTGCCTTCGGGATCTATTGTTAGTTGGCACGAGCTCAAAAAATTAATTTTTGGAGAACTACTTCCCCGCTTCAAGGACTACAAACATCCAGAAAGAAATAAGTGGAATACGCCAATTCTCTGGTGAAAGTTTCTATGAGTATTGGGGGAGACTCAAGCAAATGGTAGAGAGTTGCCCTCATCACCAAATTCCCGATCATCATCTAATTCAATATTTTTATAAAAGGTTATATGAGGCAAATAGAAGCTTGCTGGATGCGGCTAGTGGAGGTGCTTTATATGACAAAACTCCTACCGAGGCATGCAAACTAATCACAACCATGGCTTCTAATAACCAACAATTCAGTAGAAGAAACGACAATTCCCCACGAAGGGTAAACGAGGTAAGTACTTCTATTGATGAACGTTTAGATAAACTTACTTCTCTTGTTGAAAAGTTTATAGGGGAAAGCATTCAACAAGTCAAGACTTGTGGGATATGTACATCCTCAGGACATTGCACCGACGCTTGTCCTACATTTCACGAAGAATCAACCGAACATACTGACGCCGTCGGTGGATTTTTTGGGCAATAACAAAGGAGACATGACCCATTTTCCAATACCTATAACCCTGAATGGAGAGATCACCCAAATTTGAGGTATGACAACTAACCTCAAAACTTTCAAAGGGTTCCACACCAACAACCACCACCACCACCTCAAACCAATCCCAATAATGGTAATGCCCTTGGAGGATATCGTGAAAACACTCGCCTTGAACACCCAACAATTCCAACAAGAAACCTGCCTGAGCATACAAAATTTGGAATGCCAAGTGAGCCAACTGGCTTCCTCCGTTAGTCGTTTGGAGTCTCAAGGAAGTTTCCCTCCCAAACTATTATTAATCCTAAACAAAACGTTATTGCTATTACCTTGTGCAGTGAAAAAGAGTTACAACTCGAGAATAGCACAAGGCGTGGGCACACACAGCAGGATAAAACAGAGGATGAACTCGAAATTCTTCCAAAACAAGCTGAAAAATCCAACCAAGTCAGCAAGGACAATCCCGAGGTGTTCATGTCCAAACCTCCCTTCCTGGAAAGATTAGCGAAGTCCAAATAGGAGGAAGAGGAAAAGGAGATCCTTGAAAATTCACTCAAAGTTGAGGTAAATATTCCCCTACTCAATGCAATTAAACAAATACCTCGCTATGCAAAATTTCTCAAGGAATTGTGCACCAACAAATCCAAATTGAGAGATAATGAAAGGGCAAGCATGGGAGAAAATGTATCTACCATTTTTCAAAGAAAACTACCTCGTAAATATAATGATCCAGGTACGTTTTCTTTCCCTTGCAAAATTGAAATGATTGGAATAGGAAAAGCAATGTGTGATTTGGGTGCTTCAATCAATATTATGACTCTTAACATTTATGAATCTTTGAATGTTGGTCCATTGAAAAAAACGGGGGTCGTTCTTCAACTTGCCAATCATTCTGTAGTTTATCCGGAAGGAGTTCTTGAGGATGTACTTGTGCAAGTTAATGAATTGGTTTTTCTTGCTGATTTTTATGTGCTTGATATGAGGGAGGATATTTCTCTCAATTCTACATTTATCTTGTTCGGAAGATCATTCCTTAAAATCTCAAAAACCAAAATTGATGTTGATGCCGGAATTCTCTCTATGGAATTTGATAATGAGGTTATGAGTTTTAGAATTGGTGGTGCCATGACATATTCTAATGATATGCATTCTATTTTTTTCATTGATTTTATTGATGCTTTGGTACAAAAAAATGTTATTTTCGATGGTGGAGGAGCATTCAAGACAACAATTACCAAAAGATCGAGTCCAAGAACTTACAAGAATAAAGTCTTTCATGACAAAATAAGTTCAAGGAAAAAGTCATCCATGGACCGCCAAGTTCTGCTAAATCCACACCATCACCGGGTGCATTACATAGAAGAACTGGATTTAGAGTGCCCAACTCATTTAAGTTGAGGCACAACAATGTCTAGCCAAAAGCGTTAAAGAAAGGCGTTTCTTGGGAGGCAACCCATGTCCTTTTTCTCAATTGTTTATTTCTCTCTCATCCTACTTCTTGTAAATGTTGATATACCACTAAAATCGATTTTTGCAGGTAAAAAGGTATGAACATCCACAAGGAACTCTCCCTCTCATTCAAGGTCTCACAATTCTCGAGCTCTCGCAGTTCCACCACTTACCCCCCGAATCACTAAGGGACGTTCTCTTTCTCCTTTTTTCTTATTTTGTCGTCCTAGAATATGCATGCTTTTCACATTGAGGACAATGTCGAATTAAGTGGGGGAAGATGTTTTGATGATTTCTTTGATAGAAAATTCAGTCTTGGTGGATTAATTGTTTTGATTAATGCTTGCTACCCCGTCCATATTTGTTGAACCCAATATTTTTTATCTTGTCCTCATGCTAGCTTTGTGATCAAAGACTTATGCTAATCAAGTAATAATTTGGTAATGTGTGATAAGGGTGTGCATCTAATGACTCTTGACAACTTACGTTTAAGAACATATTTTTGCAAATGGTGATTTGATTTGAAAATTGAATGTGGAAAATTGGTGGACATAACCTACCTAGAGAGGAATTTTGAGCTTATACAGTCATGAAAATCACAATTTTTCTTGTCTTGGGAGATAATGCTTCATGATTTTGTCTTCCTACAACTTGCTTTGAACCATATCCAGACTACATCTCTATGCATACACTTGAAAATTGATAAAGGCACTAGGACAAAAACCCCTTTAGCTTAAAAAACCACCCAAATGCAATTCCCATTAGTAAACCCATTTGAGCCTTATAAGCCTTAATTTTTTGTTATGAAATCTCAAGTATAAACAAACTCCACCGCCTTTTTATTATCGTTTTTTGGCCCTCCCAAGGACTAGTAGATCATCAAGGAAATAAAAATGTACTCTAAGCATGTGTTTTGATATTAAATGTGGGGATATCTCAATTTCTATAAAGGAGGTTTATGAGCTAACATGTAACGTGACAATCTTGTTCTATGCCTTAATAGACAAAAAAAAAGAGCCTTCAAAAAAATAAAAAGAAAAAAAATGAGAAAATAAAAAGAGAGAAAAATAATTATATACTCTCTCTCTTTGAAAAAAAAAGGTCATAGCTCAAGTCAAGGAAAGTGGGACATGAAAGAGCATGAGATAACTCAATTTTGAGAAGCTTGGATTCTTACATCTATCACTTGGTGCTATAATTTAGTTTCTTGCATTTTTACCTCATTTTTTCTTATTCTTCCTACCCCTAAACCAAAGCCCCATTACAACCAAAATATAAGACCTCTTGATTCAAGTGTGTACATATTTATAAGTGGTGGAGATTTTGGTGTATAATCAAGCCAATGGTGAAGTATTTTTCATAGCAAGCATTTGAGTGAAACACTTAACCAAAAACACTTGAGAGATTCGGAGATATGAGAGTATAGTCCACTTGTTTTCTATATTTAGTTTTTGATGAAAATCATCTTATAAAATCTTATTTGAAGCTTGTTGAGTTGTCTTTTATCATATGGTGTACCATTCTTTGAACACTGAACTAGATTCTTGCTTGGGTACTTTCGTTTGCGATCCATAAAGTTTGGAATGAACTTTTTCAACTATTTTATCTTTATTTCTTTGCATCGAGGATGAGCAAAGGGTTAAGTGGGGAAATATTTGATAGGATCGCATTTTGTGCTTATTTTATGTAATATTTTGGCCTATTTTGTGATCAAATGCCCCTAATTAAATATTATTTTGCAACATTAGGATAAATGAAATGAAAAATGAAGAAAAGCACCAAAATGAAAATTCAAACAAGACTCAAACTCAATTTTTGGCAAGAGTTTGGAGCTGCTTGGACTACATTTGATGAAGAAAGAGTTTAACTAGGATTATAATTTTATCTCTATAAGTCTTTTAGTTCAACTAAGAATCTACTTCTAATCCTCTTAGAACTACGTATCTAGCTATTATAAATAGGTGATGTAATTCACTTTAAGAGACAACTTTTGAACTCTTCTATTTTTATAATATTTTCTTACTTTGCTTTTCATGCGTTCTTCCATTAGCATGTCTAGCTAGTTTTCTCATTCCGTTTGAAGACTTGATGAATGTTTAATTTCAACAAGTTGTGAGATCTAATTGATGCTTTCTACTTTTATTCATATTGATATTTGTGTTGTTTTCTGTGCTCTTATTACAAATAATCTGATTCATTGTCAAGAATATTTGCCTAGCCAATTGAACATGCAAATCCGTAACTGTTTGTTTGGTTCAATAACTAGTGGTAACATAGCATAATTAATTATGTAGAAATTTTCGATTATATTGTGTGGAATGCATAATCTAACTTAATTAAAATCCTCGTAGGAATTTATTGGTTAGAATTGGGCCTTTCTAGTTCTTAATGCTGTTGGTAAATTAAATCTTGAGAACGTTCCCAAGGTTGGTTACTGATTAGGGATTTAGTCAACGGAAGTTCCTTGACAATCCACAAGGTAAGGAAAGGTGAGGTCGTTAGGTCGTACCAATGGCCATAACCAATTTATCAATTATGTATAATTATTATCTTTGCATCTATGATCAACCGTGGAATTAAGCTTGATCGTGTCTTTAACTGGAATACTCTTCTTATATTTACCTCTTCTAATTTTATTAGCTTTTTAGTTTAATTTAGTTTTTATTTTTATTCTTCTTTACAATCATAAACCCCTCAATTATTTTTATTTTTATTTATTTTTTTTGAAGGAATTAATTTAAAACCGATCCCTGTGGATTCAACCCTACTCACACATGTACAAAAATATTCGTAGGAATTATTTTTGGTAGAATCGACACCCATCAATATTTAGTCCATAATTAAGTCACAAAAATTAGCAATTTTAGTTGTGATAAAAAATTTCATAACGTAAGTGCAAATCATGTGCTCTCTCTATTAAGTCAATGGTCAATTATTTAATGGGGCACTGGCTTTGCACGTGCTCCATTTGTTAAACATTTAAGGGGAGTTTGTGGTTTGGACTAATTAATTACTAGTTTTTGTAATTATGGCACACTCGAAAATTGTATTTCTCCTTTTTGCCAATGGTTAATTTGTTCGAATGAAAATGAATTTAAAACAAAGTTGCATAATTATTAATGTTCTTTTGTTTAATTTTTCAAGTTAAATAGGTATATAAAATAGTTCAGGTAATTAGATGAGTAGCAATGCATACGACTGTGATAATTAGGTAAAAATTAATGCAATTTACAGATTTAAATTATTATACTTAACACATATTTTAGCATTACAACAAACTATAAGGTCAAATTAGGTATGACTGTCCGAAAAAAATATAAATTTTAAAAAGATGAACTTCAGACAAAAGTTGCAAAATAATTCATGTTCTTTTTTTCACGTTATGTAAGTGTATAAATAGTTTGGATCCCTGAATTCTAGACCTATCAATGGATAAAATCCAAACATATTATTGATGCCCAAACCTTATCCACCCAACTCAAGACTCAATGGGTCTGTACGTAGTCCCAAAAGTACTGTAATATATCTGATTTTTTGGGTCGAGTCCAATTCTATTCCCAAATTTTTCTGTTTTGTTGTACAATAAACTAACATAAAATAAAGCCAAACTTTTATTGGGAGAAATCAAACTTTTATCTTTGTTTTGTAACAAATCAAATTAAAATAAAGCCTAACTTTTATTTAGATAAATAAACTGATTAGGGCATTGCTGCTATTGTTTAACTAAAGAGAGTGGTATGTGGAATTGCGAAAAGAATTGGGTATAAGTTGGGTATTAACAAAATGAAAAACATTGGGGTATTTTATTCAATCCAAATCCAGTTGGTTTAATTTAATGAGTATGAGTTAAAAATATTGGCTTGGGCATGGGTAATTTTAGCCTACTATTCGAGAGCAATGAGTTGTAACATACACAAATTTTAAAGCAAATTACAACAAATACTAGTGCAATAATTAATTAGGTCCCAATTAATCCAATTTATATGCAAAAAGCAAGAATTTTTGTAATTCAAAATTATTTTACTTACCATATACTGTTAGCAGTTTGGATTCCCCATCATTTTCGTCCTCCTTAGTTCTTTGAACACACGGATGTTGTGCTGCAGAAATGAAAGAAAGAAATTCAGCTGATGGATTAGTGTCAAACAAAGAATATAGTTGCATGCAAAAAGGAAAAAAGGGTCTGATCTAAATTTTGTTTTGGAAAAAGGGAGGGGGAGAGGGAGAGAAAGAGAGAGAACAGAGTGAGAAGAACTATGTGAAATCTTATGTGTGAGAAACAAGAAGAAAATTTACAAGGACAAAATATTTTATTTACTAGGGTGAGCTTGCATATTGTATTTGCATTATATAGACCAGCATTTATACAATATTGGATTCTCTCATTTACTACGTTTTATAATGGGCCACTATTTTTACTCTAATCATGTTGAATTAACATACAATACAATATTCGATATTACTAATTGACATTATCTTTTCTCATGATCCCCTTTTCAAAAAATTTAAAAGAAATAATTTATATATCCAACACAAGATTTTAAAATCTATGAAAAAGAAGATGAATTTTAAAAAAAAAAGTTCCATAAATAATTCATGTTTTTTTAATTTCACATTTGTAAGCACGCGGATTTTAGAGAAAAAAGTTCTAATGCTTACCACTGTAATAATAAGATCGAAGTTAATGCAATTTCTTATAATATTAGCATCACGACATCTGAAAGCAAGACTTTTTTAATATTAAATTATTATACTTATCATATATTATTAGCATTACGACAAATTACAGACAATTACCAAATTAGATAAGACTATAGAATATATATATGTATGTATATATATATATATATATAATTTCTTTACGCAACACGATAATCAGGAAGGTGGATTCTCTAAATTGTTCAACAGCAGTACTCAGTATATTTTAACTTTCCACCTATTGACAATACTGATGAAAAGTAGTTTTATGACACCATTTTGTAAATTTTCAACTGATTATTATATATATTTTTGGCTAATTCTATATTATTGCTTGAAAGTATATATATGGTATGGATAAGAACAAAAAATATTGCAATTTATGTCCCACAATCTACTTTCGCTGTCATTTTAGTTTCGTTATTTTAGCGCTCACTATATTTAGTCCATAAGTCACAAAAACTAGCAATTTCAGACATAACAAAAAATTTCCTTAAATATTTAATAAAGTACGTGCAATTCACGTGCTCTCTAGTATGATAAGAGCATAATAAATAAGATGGGTAAAGAATTTTTAAATTGAGGATTTATGTACAATATGAATAAAAATGGCGCTAGATTGAATATGTGATAAGTAAATTCTCGAATTAAGGACTTGACTGAATGAGGTTTTTGAAAAACAAGATGAAATTCAAACAAAACTTCCATAAAAGTTAAAAGATATAATTTATATATCTACCACAAGATTTCAAAATTTATGTATCACAAAAGAAGTTCAAAGAAATAATTATATATCTAGCATAGCACAAGATTTAAAAATTTATGTATCTTCTCATTGATAGATTGACTAATTTATGGAAAAGAAGATAAATTTGAAACAAAAGTTCCATAATAATTCATGTGATTTGAATTCCACACTAAATAAATATATAAACAGTTTGGTGTCGAGAGTTTAATGCACACAGTGTAATAATTAGGTCAAAATTAATGTCATTTATAATAAATCCGCAACACGACATTTGAAAGCAAAATTTTTTGTAATATTAAATTATTATACTTACCATCTATTATTAGTGTCACGACAAACTACAGACCATAATTTCAACTTAGGTAAGACTGCCAGAAAAATATATATGTTTGAATAATTTCTTTACACAGCACAACAATCAAGAAGGTGGATTCTCTAAATATTCGACAAAAAAATTCAATACTATTTAAGTTTTTACCTATTAATAAGACTGACGGAAAGTAGTTTCATGATGTGAATTTTGAAAATTTTCAACTAATTATTATATATATTTTTGGCTTATAGTATATTATTCCTTGAAAGTATATATACATGGTATAGGTAAGAACATAAAACATTGAAATTTATATCCCACAACTTACTTTCTTTGCCTTTTTTACTCCATTATTTTAACGCTCACCATATTTACTCCATAAGTCACAAACATTGATAATTTTAATTATAATAAATTTTCGTTAAACATTTAACAAAGTATGTGCAAATCACGTGCTCTGTCTATTAAAACAATGGTCAATTATTTAATGGAGCACCTGATTTGCACGTGCTCCATCCTTTAAATATTTAAGGGGAGTTTGTGGTTTGGACTAATTAATTTATGAAAAAAAAGATGAATTTAAAATAAAAATGGCACAATTATTAATCTTTTTTTGTTTAATTTTTTAAATTGAATAGATATATAAATAGTTCAGTTAATTAGATGAGTTGTAACGCATACAACTGTGATAATTAGGTCAAAACTAATGCAATTTAAAATTTAAATTATTTATATTTACCATATTTTAGCATCACGATAAACTAAAATGTCAAATTAGGTTGACTATTAGAGGAAAATATAATATTTTAAAAGATGAACTTTAAACAAAAGTTCCAAATAATTCATGTTTTTATTTCTTTTTTCTCATTAAAATAAGTATATAAATAGTTCAGATCCCTCAATTCTAGGCCAATCAATATATAAAATCTAAACATATTATTGATGCCCAAACCCTACCCACCCAACTCAAGACTCAATAGATCTGTAGTCCCAAAAGCACTAGAACACATCATATTTTCAGGTCAGCTCGGACCCATACCCAGTGTTGTTTTTTTTTTGTTATATAATAAATCAAATTAAAATAAAGCTAAACTTTTATGGAGAGAAATCCAACTATTATTTTTTTATTTATAGTAAATCAAATTAAAATGAAGCCCAAATTTTATTGAGAGAAATCAAAATGATTAGGGCATTGTTGCTAAGAGAAATCAAATTTTATTGTGAAGTGTTCTTGAGAGAGATGAGAACACAGTCGAAAGACAAAAAAGCTCAAATTTACTCGCACACACAAGTACAAATACAGACACTAGCACAAGCAAAAGCACAAACACACCAAGATGTCACAATAAAAGGGAACACAAAGATTGAGGGAGAGAGATGCCAACCTGCATGGAAAAAGGGAAAGCCAAAGATTCCATTGGAAAAGGGAACACGCTTCGCCGATTTTGTTGAGCTTAGGTCTAGGAGTTGTGGGTTGCAATCTTGAAACATTATTGATGGCATGGCTAAGATTGCCCTTGCCATCCCCGATTCCCTTACGGTTGCAAGGCGGTAGAATGGTTTAGGCCGGCTGCGAAGGGTGGGCGGCAGTTGCAGCAATGGGGGTGGCAAGGGGATGGAGAGTAGATTGACCAAGAGTACTGAGAGATCTTAGTCAGTGAGAGTTTCAAGAGAGTGGTAGGTGGAACTACGGAAAAATTTGGGTATGAGTTGGGTACTAATAAAATGAAAAACAAAGCTCCGGTATTTTATTCGATCCAAACCCTATCAGTTTAATTTAAGGAGTATGGATTAAAGTTGTGGGCCCGAAAATGGTTAATTTTAGCCTACTGTCAAGCTTATTCAAGAACAATGAGTTGTAATGTATACAAATTTTAAAAAAAGTTATAACACATCTTATTGTAATAATTAGGTCTCAATTAATGCAATTTATCTACAAAAAGCAAGATTTTTTATAATTATAAATTATTTTACTTACCACACATTATTAGCAGTTTAGATTCTCCATCATTTTCATCCTCATTAGTTCTTTGAACTCACTGATATTGTGCTGCAGAAATGAAAGAGAGAAATCCAGGTTCTAGATTGGTGTCAACCAAAGAATTAAGTTGCATGCACAAAAGAAAAGGGTTGGATCTTGATTTTGTTTTGGGAAGGAGGAGGAGGAAAAGAGAGAAAACAGAGCAACTAACAAAGCACGTGCAAATCATGTGCTCCCTCTGTTAAAGGGAGGGGGAGAGAGATGCCAATCTGCATGGGGAAAGGGAAAGCCAAAGAATCCACCGAAAAGATTTATGGTTAATTTATGGAAAAGAAGATGAATTTAAAACAAAAGATGCATAATTAATAATGTTTTCTTTTTTTTTTTTTTGTTTAAGCTTTCAAATCAAATTGGTATGTGGAATTGCGAAAAAAAATTGGGTACGGTTTAGATATCAATAAAATGGGTAGCAACAGGTGTATTATTCAATTCAAATTCAGTTATTTTAATTTAACGAGTGTGAGTTAAAAGTATGGGCTTGGACCTGGGTAATTTAGGCCTATTTACAGGCTTATTAGCCAGCAATCAGTTGTATCGCAGGCGAAGTAAATAAAAAATTATAATGCATACTACTATAATAATTAGATCAAAGTTAGTGCACATGAAGAAAACAATTCTTTTGCCAGAATTAGTTTGCATACTGTATCCTACTGCATTATATAGACGACCACCTATCCGATGTTGGATTCTCTCTCGTACTATGTCCTACAGTGTGTTAGTATTTTTACTCATATCGTGTTTAGTAGCATACGCTACCATATTGGTTATTACTAATTGACATCAACTTTTGTCATAATTGCCCAAATTTTTGAAGCCATCAAAATATTCTATTCACACGATTGTTGTTTAACTTTTTAAAGGAAGTTAAAAGAAATAATTTGTATATCTAGCGTAAGATTTTGAAATTTATTTAACCATTTTGTGATAGATTGATTAACTATGAAAAGATCGTAAAATCAAATTAGGTAACACTGACATAAAAATATATATAAATAATTTCTTTACGCAACACGACAATTAGGAAGGAGGGTTCCCTAAATTATCCGACAACAATATTTAATATTTTTTAACTTTTCACCTATTAACAGTACTGAAAGTAGTTTTATGACATGCATTTTATAAATTTTCGATTAATTATTATATATATTTTAGGATTTTCGTATATTATTCTTGAAAGTATCGTATGGTATGGATAAAATTAGAAAAAATTGCGTCCCACAATTTTTTTGTGTGTGTGTTATTTTGTTCCTATTATTTCAGTATTCTCTATATTTAGTCCTATAAGTCACAAAAACTTGCAATTTTGGTCATAATAAAAAAATTATTAAATATTTAACAAAGTACGTGCAAATCATATGTAATTCCTTCTAGTAAATCAGTAACATTTACGTAATGGAGCACATGATCTGTACGTGTTCCTTCCATTAAATATTTAAGGGAGTTTGTCGTTGTGACTAATTAATTACAAGTTTTTGTTATTATAGCTCACCAATTTATGGAAAAGAAGATGAAATTAAAACAAAAGTAGCATAATTATTGATTTTTTTTTTAAGTTTTCAAATTAAATAGGTGTATAAATAGTTCAGTTAATTAGATGGGTTGTAACACTTACGACTATAATAATTAGGTCAAGATTAATGCAATTTATAGTTTTAAATTATTATACTTACCACGTATTATTACCGTCACGACAAACTACAAGGTCAAATTAAGTATGACTATCAGAAAAAAATACACTTCTAAACAATTTCTTTATGCAACATGACAATTCAGAAGGTGGATTATTTCCAATTTCCCGCAGCATCGTTTAATACGTATTATGTAACTTTCGCTTATTGATAGTATTGGCGGATGTAGATTTATAACGTAGATTTTGTAAATTTTCAACTAATTCTTATATTTATTTTTGGTTTATCATATATTATTACTTGGAAGTAAATGTACAGTATGGATACGAAAGCATTAAATGAGGCGGATGATATGTTTTCAACATGAGAATTTATGCACATTATGGATAGGAGTAACAAATTGGCGGCAAGTTAATTTTTGAATTAGGGACTTGGCTTGCTGAGATTTTATTGAGAGAAATCAAACTAAGTTTGGGCATTCTTGAGAGGAATCAATTTTTACTAGGAAACAAGTTTTATGAACCACACTAAAATAATGTCGGAAAACAACAATTACTATTAACGTACACAAACATGCATACTCAAATAACGCACACTAATCTTCAGCATTAGGGACAATGATATCAAATCACAAGAGGACATAGAAATAGCATAATTTAAATCATTTTTGAAATTCTAGAACAGTGAGGTAATGATCAATGTTGAATTTTGCCTTTAAATTATGAAAACCAGCGTCAAGGCCTAGCTCCCGGCACTCCCTTTCTGTCCTATATATCTGCTTCAAGAATGGCTCGGCTACTGCGGTTATCGTTTGTGCGGTCCGGTAGCAGTGGATCGCACATAATTAGCTTTCCTTCCAGTGGAAGTGCATCGAAACAGTTCTTCAAAATTTGCTTGCATTCATCCTCAGTAAATGCCACTAATATCCACTGGTACGTTCAAATTATTAATAATGTCACTACAAGAAATATAACTTCGAACCATCGCTAATCACCATTGTTAATAGTTGATCCATCCAAGGAAATGAGTCGCGAATATCCAGCGAGTCTGGTCGAATCCTCGAACGGTTCTCCGATCCTAAGAAAGATAATTGAAACTAGCCGGGCGTGTCCCCAGCGAGGACACTCCGACGCTCAAGTCAGAAGAAAAATAAGAAAAGATTCACAAAAGATAATTTTGTTTATATAATTAAACATTACCTTTTAATGAATGTCCCCTCTTTTATTTATAAACAATATCCAAATATATTAAGAAAAGGATGAAGAATAGTAATTATGCCAACATCAAGCTTCTGGATCGTAACCAAGATCCCTTAATTGAAGCAGCAGGAAATAAGTTATTGGAGCATTTAATGGGATTCTTGCCATTTTTATGGACGTGATATAGTTGCCCGTTTGAAGGGTAAATCCATCCTTTCTGGATGTGCCCTCATCATTAGCCCCCCAAGTTCTATACGCGCAGGTCACCCAGCGTGCAGAAGTTGAGACGTCTCCCTAGGCATTGATTACCTCGATCCCAGCGTGATACGTGGCACCATAGCGTTGTTTCCTCAGGCTGCACTGCCATGTGTCGCTTTGGGATTAGCTTCCACCTTTTTGTATAATCCTGCCCATAAATATATATAAGACATCTTCATTCAAATTCATTTTACCGGCTTCATCTTTTTGAAATTGCGGTATTCAGCTCTGCTATTACAGCTCTCTCGATCTCCCAGCATCTAAGGTACAATGTCCTCTTCTAGTTCTAGTTCTGATTCAAATTCTTCTTCTGCTACAATATCTCATCGGGTTGGGTCCCCTAGTCCCTATGAAGGTCCCTCTAGGATAAGGTCGCAACACAGGTCGCATCACGATCTGCCTTTAGATGAGTCTAACTCTGGTGACGTACCTGGTATTATGCATGATCCTAACCCTTGGGATGACATAGTAAGCACTGTTAAACAACAAGTCCATCTTATAAAGCAGAAGTATTATATCCCGAACAGTTTTGAGGTTATAATTCCAAGTGCCTCTGTTCGCATGCATCGTCCTTCCCCGGGGTTTTGTGCCTTTTCATTGAATCATTTTGACGCAGGTCTAAGATTGCCTCTTACCCCTTACATAGCTCAAATCCTTAGGCGCCTTGAAGTATGCCCCATGCAATTATCTCCTAATTCTATCCGACATATAATCCTGTTCGTAATCATCATGAGGGTCCATCGATTCGAGCCCAATTTTGATAATTTTTGGACCTTATACTTGTTCACTACCTCGACCAGATCCGTAGATAACGGATTCTTTTATTTATCTGCTCGTAAGGAATGTAGGTACTTAGATCTACTTACATCGAACATAGGTCCTTGGAAGAAGAGGTTTATTTTTGTCCGTCCTACTCCGGGTCGAGGATGGCCCTTTAAGTGTGAGTGGGTTTTAGAGAAACCAACACCAGTAGTTGAAGGGGGTAGGTTGGAAGGTGATCAAATTAACAGTCTCGCCTCTTTCATATATGACATGAAGAAAATTTTGGTAGAAGAGGTACTCAGGCTCGCGCATCTCTCCCCTGCTCCTATCCAAGTTGAGGCACTTTAGGTGTGATTCACTTTTTCTTAATATCCTGCCCTATCACCTGATTTAGGTTCTGACTCTTTCTATTTTGTAGACGACATGGTTTCCCAGGCTCGACTTACTTAGTGTATTCGAACGGATCAAGCTCGAGCAGCTGTCGGGGCGGGAGCGTCTTCTGAGGTCGCCCCTCCTTCCCCCACTACATCGAGGCTTGCTGCTGATAGCCCTCCTGCTCTTGAGGGCTCCAGGAACCCTCTTCCCATCGTTATAGGGAGTGAAGAGACCCGGTCGAGGGGTTTGCCTCGAGATGTTTGTCATGAAGTAGACTCACCTCACTGGTCCGGACAGATGAGTCCAGTCCTGGTGGTTTGGTGACTCGGCGAAGGAGGAGAGGCAAGAGCCTCATGGGCCGCAACACGAGGAGTCGATCTCAATCCCTGAGGTTCGATCAACGATTTGAGCCTATGGCTGACGGGAGAAGTATAGAGATGTTGAACGACATTACTACTTGCTGGCGTAAGGCTCGCGAAGATCTGCGAACTCCTAATCACCTTATTGCCGAGCTGAACGGCAAAAGATTCATTCCAGATTGGAAAGTCTCTTCCAACAACACTGTCTTGGGATCTCAAACCGGTCAAGAGACCTGGGAGTTGTATCATGCGAGCTGTCTACCCTGAGACCCGGCGGCCTTGTTGCAGACATCCTTTACTCGCCTGGAAGAGCATGCTGCCCACTCGGTAATTCAGGTTTCTCACTTGTCTTATTTTTCTTGTTTGGGATGTTCTGTAATGCAATCATCTTTTCAGGCTGCAAATTTCGTTCGAGGTCTCTCTCTGAAATGCTCCAATTTTCACCGGGACCAGCTTGCTGCTGAGCATCAAAGTCACAATCTTCGAACAAAACTGCTGGATACCTCTGCTCGCATAGAAGATTTAGAATGCCAACGGTCGGTCTTGGAGGCCCGCATCAAAGAGCTTGAGGAGAAAATGTCCGCGGAGATTTTCAAAGCAACCGAGTTAGGGCAAGAGAAGGGCTTCGCAGCCGGTCACGCAGCTGGCAAGATAGCAGGTGCTTTGGAGGGTCGAGCAGAGTAGATTAATTCACACGACTTTTCTGCTCGTCTGCGTGAAGCTCGCATCCAAGGGGCCCGAGACTTTATCAAAGCACCTGCATTAGACATAGCTATGGAGATAATGGCAGCCGATTACCTGGTGCAACGTTTTGAGAGATGCAAAGCCCAGCTATCCACTCTGAATGGATTCGCGCCTGACTTTGATGCGACTAGGTTGGATCCAGGCTTAGATGGCAATATGCAAGCTTTTCCTGATGAAGGGACCCCCCCCTAGAGCTGAGGATTAATTTGATGTTCTGTTAAACGAGATTGAGAACAATTGAGTATTTTATAGTCGTGTATTCAAACGTGTTGTACGCCCCTTTGTAGATCTGATCTTTATCCGTGTTTTGAAGTCCTTTCAGTCAAGATAGTCTATCACGTTACAATCAAGTCCATCCGACTTAACCTTTTTCAAGCTAAAAGAAAATGACTGATTAAGTCAGGTCATTATTATTACGCCTTTTTCAGGCTTGAAGTATGATCGCACTATACCGATGACTTACATTGCTAGGCCTTTTCCAGGCTCAAAAGGAGTGTGATCATTTATGCGGATCATTTACATTATTAGGCCTTTTTCATGCTCGAAAGGGATATGATCGCATCATGCAGATTGTTATTCGGCCTTTTTCAGGCATTTCATCATGCGTAGAACTTCTTCAGATTTCGTATGTTCCATGGTCGTGGAAGATATCGACCACCAAATCTTGAAGTATATAAGCCTCTTTGTTTCTTATCTCTGCCACTTTAAAAGGTCCTTCCCATTTTGCATTCAGCTTTCCCACGTGCTTCGATGCTTCGACTTTTTTCAAGACCAAATCGCCAATTTAAAGCTCTCTGGGTCGCAACTTCTTGTTGTAGTTTTTGAGCATTAAACTCTTATGATGAAGAATCTTTGCGTACGCTGCATCTCTTTTCTCTTCTACCAGGGTGAGGTCGAGCGTTCTCGCTTCCTGATTGGCCTCTGGATCATAATTTGATACCCTTTGCGTTTCCTCTCCAATTTCTGCAGGAATAACAGCATCAGAGCCATAAACTAAACAGAAAGGACTCTCACCTGTGGACGATCGTGGGGTCGTTCTGTAGGCCCATAAAACTCCCCGTAGCTCCTCATCCCAAGATTCTTTCGACATGATTCTTGATTTTAAATGTTGTAGGATCGTTCTGTTAGTTACTTCTGTCTGCCCATTAGCTTGAGGGTGCCCGACCGATGTGAAGTGTTGACGATTTTTTAGTTCTTTCAACCAATTAGTGATGTCTCTACCCTAAAATGGCGTGCCATTGTCCGATATTATCACCCTGGGTACTTCAAATCTACAAATGATGTTTCTCCAGATGAAATTAATCATTTCTCTCTCTGATATTCTGGCCACTGCTTCTGCTTCCACCCATTTGGAAAAGTATTCGACTGCAACTATGACGAACTTTCTTTGGGCTCTCACTGGAGGAAAAGATCCTAATATATCGATCCCCCATTGATCGAAAGGGCATGCGATCTGAACCGACCTCATCGGTGTAGTGGGTGAATGTATAAGGGACGCGAATTTCTGACAGCTCTCGCACTTTCTCACTATTTCCTTAGCGTCTCTCATCAGGGTAGGCCAGAAGTACCCTTGTCTTGCGACCTTCTGTGCTAACAACCTTGCCCCCGAATGATTTCCACAGCTTCCTTCGTGAATTTCCTTCATCACATAAGTTGCTTGTTCTGCATCCAAGCACTTTAACAATGGTCCCTCGACAGAGCTCTTGTATAAATCTGATCCAATCATCGTGAATCTCGTAGCCCTGAACTTTAAGCTCTTCGCTTGCACAGGATCCTTTGGTAAACTCCCTTTTTGAGATAGAGCATTATTTCGTCCTTCCATGAGCACGGTTGTTGTATAGCATCTACCTTCACATTTTCTGAGATAGCTCGGTGATCCTTCATGATCCCGGTGATAGTCCGGTTCTTAATCCCTGACAACGGTCCCTTGCACAGGATCCAATCATCGTGAATCTCGTAGCCCTGAACTTTAAGCTCTTCGCTTGCACAGTATCCTTTGGTAAACTCCCTTTTTGAGATAGAGCATTATTTCGTCCTTCCATGAGCACGGTTGTTGTATAGCATCTACCTTCACATTTTCTGAGATAGCTCGGTGATCCTTCATGATCCCGGTGATAGTCCGGTTCTTAATCCCTGACAACGAGGCGCCGAATTTCGACAAGGAGTCAGCCCTATCATTCTCGCATCTCGGAATCTATTGGATTGAGCATCTATCAAATCGTTCGATCCAGGACTTCGCTCTTTGGAGGTACAACTTCATGGGTTGTTCCTTCGTTTCATATACCCCTTCGATCTGCATAGCTACTAGTTGAGAATCGATGTACACCTCTAAAGTTCTTGCTCCTGCAGCATGAGCCAACTCTAATCCAAGAATTAACGCCTCGTATTCGGCTTCGTTATTGGTCGGTTGAAATGATAGTCGCGCTGTGACCTCTATTTGTACTCCCTTTGGACCATGTATGAGAATTCCTGCTCCGCCATTATTGGCATTCGAAGACCCGTCAACGTGCAACATCCAAGTTTCTGTTTCAGGGATCGATTCGCTGAATAACTCGACAACGAAGTCTGCCAAGACGTGAGCTTTTTCCGATGTCCTTGCCTGATGGTCAATGTCATGTTCGCCAAGCTCTATCGCCCATTTTATCAATCTCCCCGAGGTTTCAGGACATGACAATATACTTTTGAGTGGCTGATTCGTTAAATAATGATTTTATGAGACTGGAAGTACGGTCGAAGTTTCCGAGCAGTGGTTACCAATGCGAGCACAACCTTTTCAACAACACTGTACCTCAATTCTGCTCCTTGTAGCATTTTACTAACATAATAGATTGGATTCTGGATCTTAATCTCCTCCCTTACTAATACCGAACTTATCGCGTTCTCCGATACTGCTAAATATAAATGTAAAATATCTCCTAATCCGGGGTTTGCCAAAAGGGGCGGCGATCTCAAATAATTTTTATGTTCGATGAATGCTTTCTCGCATTCACTTGTCCATTCAAAACTTTTAGACTTTCTCAGAACTTTAAAAAATGGTAAATTTCTATCTGCAGATCTAGAAATGAATCGATTGAGGGATGCGATCTTACCGGTTAAGTTTTGGACATCTTTGATCGACGTTGGGGACTTCAGTTGGAGGATCGCCTCTATTATTGGCTTCTATCCCCCAACTGGTCACCATGTATCCAAGAAATTTTCCTCCGCCTACTCCAAATGTGCATTTGGTTGGGTTGAGTTTTATCCCATAAGTCCTCATGATAGCGAAGGCTTCCTCAAGGTCTCCCAGATGTGTTTCCGATCGCTGGCTTTTTACCAGCATATCGTCGACGTACACTTCCATTGTCGATCCGATCTGGTTTTTAAACATCTTATTCACAAGCCTTTGGTATGTGGCACCTGCATTTTTCAAACCAAAAGGCATTACATTATAGCAAAATATACCTTGCTCGGTTACAAAAGATGTCTTACTCCGATCTTCCTTTGCCATTGAGATTTGATGATACCCTTGGTAGGCATCCATCATTGAAAATAGTTCGTATCCTGCGGTCGAATCTATGAGTCGATCTGTCCTTGGCATAAGGATCTTTGAGGCATGCTCTATTCAAGCTTGTGAAGTCAGTGCACATCCTCCATTTTCCCGATGATTTTGGTACAACTACCACATTTGAAAGCCAATCTGTATAATGGTTTTCAGAGATATACCCAGCCTTCAGTAGCTTGCTAACCTCATCTTGAATAATACGATTTTTTTCAGCCCCAAATGTTCTTTTAATCGGGCATACTGTTGGGTCTACGTTTAATCGATGCACTATAACCTCCAGGTTGATCCCTCTGAAATCAGAGGGACTCCATGCAAACATATCAGCATTGCAACGGAGAAAAGCGATCATTAGGGTATCGAATCCAGTGCTCAACTTTGATCCAATCTTGGTCGTTTTGCTTGAATCATCTTTTACTAGCTCGACTTCTTTATGTTCGTCAACCGGCTCGATTCTATCTTCTCTAATACCTGTGTTCGGCTCGAATTTCCTCTTCTTGTCAGTCGCGTCCTCTCTCATAGATAGGTGATCGCATGCTATCTCTCCCACTCCCCCCCCCCCCCCCCAGCCGTAGGAAACTTCAATTTCAAATTATATGTTGACACTATGGCCCTGAAAGTATTCAAACCAGGTCTTCCCAAAATAACATTATATGCGAAAGGAGTATCTACCACAAGAAATTTTACCATAAGAGTTTTCCTTGTTGGCTCATTTCTTAAGGATACCGGCAATTCGATTGTCCCTGACGAATTCACCTTGCTTCCTCCAAAACTCATTAAGGGAGCTATCACCGGGATCTGGTCTGCATTGTCAAGGCCCATCTTTATTAGGACTTCCTTCAGTATAATATCCGCGGAACTGCCAGTGTCTACCAGCACTTTGTGGATAGTAAAA
Source organism: Sesamum indicum (assembly GCF_000512975.1). Classification (NCBI taxonomy): domain Eukaryota; kingdom Viridiplantae; phylum Streptophyta; class Magnoliopsida; order Lamiales; family Pedaliaceae; genus Sesamum; species Sesamum indicum. Next base: position 637,696 of record NW_011628042.1, read on the forward strand.
TTGGCTATATCCACTTTTATCACCATCGGATCGCTATCCTGCCCTATTCTTTCCCTCAAATCATGAGGCCCGGATGTAATATCCAGATCCACCGTTATGTTTAAGATTTGCCTTCTTTCCAATGAGATGCCCTTCCTTTCGAGGTTCCTTCTCGATTTCCTCGAATATCCCGCAATCGAGCCTCCCGCTATTATATATATAGCACCCCTCACGGGCGCATTTTCTTGTGTTCTCTGTCCTCCATTCGATGCACCTCCTGCTCGTCTCACTTGGCTTCTTGATCTGCTTCGGCGATCTCTTTGCTGAGAATTCCTGGATATTTGGTCCTTGAAATACCCCTGGCGTACCAACCGGTCTATTTCGTCTTTTAGTTGGTAGCATTCCTCAGTGTCATGACCTCTCTCGAGTTGAAAGCGACAGTATTTGCTCGAATATTTTTTGGCTGGGGTAACCCTTATAGGTTTCGGCCATTTGAGCACATCCTTCTTTTCAACCATTAGCAACGCCTTGGCTCTCGTCATGTTAAGGGGGGTATAATTACTATATTTCTTTTGGTAATGAGGCTCTCTGTTTCGCTCATGTTTTGGTCGTTTATCCTCGGCTTTATTATAGCGACCTCTATCTTTTCCGTAACCGCTGCTAATTCTCCATTCGCCATCTTTCATGGCGTTCATCTCTTCCTCGTCAATATATTTTTGGGCCAAATTCATGAGATGTTCAACGTCTGAGGGGGGATCTCTTGCCAAAGTTGATGCGAATGTACCTTTCTTCAAACTGTCTATCAGGATGCTGATTATCATGTCGATTCTTAAATCTTGCACTTCGAGTGTCTCATTGTTAAACCTTCCCATGAAGGTCTTCAACGTTTCACCTTCTTGTTGCCTTATTGTAAATAGGTGCGTAGCAGATTGCTTTTGCTTCCTTTTGCTGGCAAAGTGAAAAGTAAATTTTTGCACCAGCTGCTCGTGCGATTCGACGCTTCCAGGTGGCAAATTCGTAAACCACTCCTGAGCTTTGTCTGTCAAAGTAGTCACGAATAGTTTAGCATTAATCGGGCCCGATTGCCCATAAAAGATTCATTACCATGTCAAATGCGGCTATATGCTCCAGCGGGTCTTTAGCTCCATCATACTTTGGTAGGTCCCGCATCCTGAAATTTGGACTAACAATCTCCGTCAATATCTGGTTTTAGAAGGTGAATTCCTATGCTGTGATACTATCTCCCCTCGTTTTTTTAGCTCATCGATTTGTTTTCCTAGTTTGACGATTTGTTTAGACACACTTTCGACCTTCTCGCGCGAGATAGCGGGTCCTCTTGTTTGGCTCTTGTCCCTGCTACTGGAACCCACCTCAGATGGTGGTCGCGTACCCTTGCTCAAATTTTTCCTATTAGTTCCGAATGTCTTTTCAGGTTCCTTTTCGGCAAACAATTTTCGCTTGGTGGCCTCTCTCTCCACGGGCGTCGCAATCCTGCGCTCATATTCTATGATCGCGTTACGGCCGGCCTCCTCCATAAGCTGTTGTAACTCTACTTTTGTCAGCTGAATAATCGGTTCAGCCGTGCTGACCGTCATTTCCAAGCCCAGGACATTCCTTCCATTATCTCCTTCCATACTCTCAGGATGGTTTCAATCCTTCCCACAGTCGGCGCCAAATGATCCGTCCAAGGAAATGAGTCGCGAACATAACCAGCGAGTCTGGTCCAATCCTCGAACAGTTTTTCGATCCTGAGAAAGATAATTGAAACTAGCCGGGCGTGTCCCCAGCGAGGACACTCCGACGCTCAAGTCAGAAGAAAGATAAGAAAAGATTCACAGAAGATAATTTTGTTTATATAATTAAACATTACCTTTTAATGAATGTCCCCTCTCTTATTTATAAACCATATCCAAATATATTAAGAAAAGGCTGAAGAATAGTAATTATGCCAACATCAAGCCTCTGGATCGTAGCCAAGATCCCTTAATTGAAGCAGCAGGAAATAAGTTATTGGAGCATTTAATGGGATTCTTGTCATTTTTATGGACGTGATATACTTGTCCGTTTGAAGGGTAAATCTGTCCTTTCTGGGTGTGCCCTCATCAATAGTAAATAGTCGTAACAAATAATTATTGACCACGACCAATAATGGTTGTTGGTTGTAGTTTTTTCGAGGATGGCTAAAATATTTATGCTTTTATACAATGAAAAAGCTAGATTTTTTCGTCAATTTTATTTAATTTTGATTGATAATAATTATTTATAAGATTTAGTTATAGTCACTAATGTTATAATTAATATTTCTTTTTTCTAGCGTGTACATTAGTAACATATATGCGTTACAGCAAAGTAATTAATATTCTCTTGAGGTGCTTGAATTTTATTTTATTTTCTTTCATTTTATAGTGTCTAGAAAATTATTCATTTATCTTATATACAGACTCTACCATTATCGCACAAACCATTATTTTTTATTATTTTTCTTAAGTGAAAAGATGATTTTTTTTTTATTTTAGTTTCCAATATCATAAATTATTAAATTTTAAAATTCTTGGCATATCAATACCGTTTATGATGGTAAAAAAAAATCGATGCAAAGACTCATAATTTTATTTTATGACCAAATTATTTCTCATAATTTTTAACTGTCGTTAATATTTTGACATTATTTACAGAAACAACATCTAATAGTCATTGTGCAGCTATTAATTAGTATTCCCCATAATTTTTATTTTTAAGCATGTTAATTAATTAATCATAATCAAAAGTAGGAAAATTTGCAAATTTAGTCCTGTAATTAATTAGGAGAGGTGTATTGTTTATTATGTACGAATTTATTTCTGCAATTTAGTCTTGTAACTTTATAAGTTTGGCAATTTTAATCATTTTTCAGCTAATTTCATCGAAAAATTACACGTGACTTGCACATGACCGAATTAACTTGCAATTTTAGTCCTGTAAATCAATTTAATCGGGTCATGCGCATATCACATGCAATTTTCAGCCAAATTGGCCGGAAATGATCCAAATTGCAAAAGTTTTAAAGTTTATTACAGGACGAACTTGCAAAAATCAATTCATGAAAGATAAAAAATGCCACTCATTACAAATTATAGGACTAATAATATATTTTTAAAAAAAATCATATTTCTTTAAGTGATTGTGACGACACACCATGCCCATATTCTCAGCATAATAAACCAAAAAGAAATTATGTATGTAATTTGCGGTCAAATACCAGAAAAAAGTTTAAGACAATCCTTAAAGTTTAGAGATGGAAACACCTTCATGAAAATAGCATCACCGGGTGGAACGGACTTGAGCACGTCACCGCCAACATGCTCTATACCTGCACCTCATATCATGGGAAGACTCAAATTATTTTACTTTTATTCAGAATTTCCCCTACTGTTGAAACAGATAAACATTCACTTGGAGATTAAAGTATTTTTGGTCGTTTCCCCTACCAGAAATGAGACGCGTGATCGTTTCCTTTGAGGTCGGATCCAGTGCTCGAAGTGGAGGACAAAGACGCGAGCCTGCGATCTCTAGTGCTTAAGTTGATAGCGTAGGCAGACAAATCCAAATGATGGGGAAGCAAATAGATGAACTAAAACAGAAGGAGAACTCGTCACAAGAAATAAACATTCACCATTCTGTAATGAAATTTTGGTGGAAGTTGTAAATACGAGCTTTAGAATGTCGGATTTGCCAAAGTACGATAGGTTAAAGGACCCACAAGAACATGTGTAGAAAAAGGTAATGAAAGCAAAGCAAACACAAGCCATATGCGCGAGCAAAAGGGAAGCTTTCTTCATTAATCCAAAATCAGATTTTTCTGTACAGAGAACCCATTTAAATACAGTCGGAGAAGATGAGAAACAGAAATAACCGATACCCTCCAACTACCTAACTGACTCAGCGCCACGTAACCGCCATGTGGCATACACGTCACCCAACTAATAAAAACGTAACAGAAGAAAGAGAACGCAAGAAATAAACACGCTTTTATTTTCACAGAGAATGCTTTCATTCTCTGCTCTCTGTGATGCTCATTCTCTGCTCTCTGTGATGCTCCAAGCTGCAGCTAGCGTCAACCAATTCCAACCTTCCTCTCAACACCCCCCCCACAAGTTGGACTTGGGGTGAAAGCAAACAAGCCCAACTTGCGCAAGAGAGGAAGGAATGCAGGACTAGAGAGAGGCTTCGTGAACAAGTCCGCAACTTGCTCTTTGCTGCGAACAAAAACGGGAAGGAGAAAACCAGACTTGTAAAGGTCACGAACAACATGGCAATCGATATCAAGGTGCTTCGTGCGCTCGTGGAAGACCGGATTAGCCATGATATGCAAGGCTGCTTGGTTATCACAATGAAACGGAATAGGGGTAGAAACATCAACACCAAAGTCACGAAGCAAATACGAAATCCATTGCAGTTCGCAAGCTGTGGCAGCCATACTGCGGTACTCAGCTTCCGCAGAAGAACGGGACACCGTGCATTGCTTCTTGGTCTTCCAAGAGATGAGGGCAGGACCGAGAAAGACAGCATAACCAGTTAGAGACCGACGAGTATCCGTGCAAGCCCCCCAATCAGCATCACAGAAGGCTTGTAGCTGAAGTGAATTCGACGACGGAAAGAAGAGACCAACCTCTGAACACCCCTTCAAATAACGGACCAAGTGGAGGGCAGCCTGCCAATGAGAACGACAAGGGCGCTGCAAGAATTGACTAAGCTGTTGTACCCCATGGGAGATGTCCGGACGAGTGAAGCCTAGGTACAGGAGACGACCAACTAAACGGCGATACCTTTCAGGATCCTCAAACAAATCCTCAGAACCAGAACTAAACTTAACTCCAGGAGGCAAAGGAGTTGCTGCAGATTTCCCATCCTGAAGCCCACATTCACTGACTAAATCAAGGATATATTTGGACTGAGTGAGAGACATACCACCGTTGGAACGTCCAATTTGTAAACCAAGGAAATAGCGGGCACATCCTAAATCCTTAATAGTGAAGAGAGCATCCAGAGACTCCTTTACCTGCGAAATGGAAGCAAGAGAGGGAGCCATAATAAGAACATCGTCAACGTAAACAAGAAGTCCAAGAAAACCGGCATCCAAAGGCTTGAAGAAGAGGCAATGATCATGTCCAGATTGCCTGAAACCAAGGCCCTCAAGGCTCCGTGTGAACTCTACATTCCATTGCCTCGACGCCTGCTTTAATCCATACAATGAACGCTTAAGGAGACAAGCATGCCCAGGGGAAATGTCATAGCCTTCGGGAGCAGTCATGAAAATTTCTTCATCCAAGTGACCGTGGAGAAATGCGTTGTTTATGTCTATCTGATGCACGGGCCATTGAAAGGCAGAGGCAAGCGCCAAAAACAACCGCACAGTTACAGTCTTGGCAACAGGGGAAAATCTCTCAGTGTAATCCACCCCCTCCACCTGCGTATAGCCCTTGGCAACAAGCCTAGCCTTGTGCCGTTCAACGGAACCATCCTCCCGCAGCTTAGTTTTGTACACCCATTTGCAGCCAATGGGTGATTTACCAGGAGGCAACGGGACCACCTCCCACGTCCGGTTCTTCTCAAGTGCCAATAACTCCTGTTTCATAGCATCAGTCCAATGAGGAATGCAAGCTGCTTCCCTGTAATTTCGAGGTTCCTGCACAAGAGATAGTGAAGCACAAAACCCCAAGTATGCAGAACTGAAATTGGTAAAGATAGGAGTGGAAGAAGAAGCATTGAATTGGCAGACAAAATCACTGAGCCAGGACGGCTTGTGATGAGTACGCTGAGACCTGCGAAGAACCGGAGAGGCAGCAGGAGAAGTGTGTAGATTTAAAGGAGAAAGGGAATCCGATGAAGGACTAGGAGATTGAGGAGAAGAAGGTGCATCAGATACATCCTCAGTCAAAGGAATGACAGCTAAGGGAATGGGTGAAGGAGTGGGTTTAACAGAAGCGAAGGGAAAATGGTCTTCAAGAAAACGAACATTGCGGGAGGTAAAGAAGGTCTTGGACTCAAGATCATATACCTTATAGGCCTTTTGTCCGGGAGGGTAACCTACAAAAACACACTTAGAAGAACGTTTGTCAAACTTAGAGAGATGTGGTTCAGGTTTTATGGCAAAACAGAGACATCCAATAGCACGCAAATGAGAGTAAGTTGGGGCCCTTTTGTGTAGGATCTCATATGGAGTTTTCCAAGCTAAAACAGAACTAGGAAACCTGTTCACTAGGTAAGTGGCTGCTAGAACAGCATCCCCCCAAAAATGACGAGGAAAAGAAGCTTGGAACATAATCGACCTGGCAATCGCAAGAAGAGTTCTGTGCTTACGCTCTACAACTCCGTTTTGTTGCGGAGTGTAAGCACAGCTGCGCTGGTGAAGGATACCAGAGTTCAGAAGGAAATTCTGGAATGTAGAGCTAAGAAATTCCGCCCCATTATCAGTACGAATGACCTGAATTTGTTTGTTGAATTGGGTAGAAATGAGTTTACAAAAATTCTGGAATGTTTCTAAGGTTTGACTTTTATACTTCATGAAGAAAGTCCACGTGGATCGACTGAAATCATCAACTATGGTTAAGAAGTAGTGACATCCAAAGGTAGTAGGAACTTTGTACGGTCCCCAGATGTCTAAGTGAACGAGAGAAAACACAGATTTTGAACGGATTTTACTGGATTCGAAAGGCAATTTCTGCATTTTAGCAAGAGGGCATATTTCGCAAGGATTAGAAACACATTGTAGTTCTCCTATTCCTTTAATATGTTTCATAGAGGTTTTGGACAAATGTCCAAGCCTTTGATGCCAAAGCTTCATATTATTGATCACAGTAGTATGAGAGGAAAGAGTACAATCAGTATTTGCTAACGAAGCATTAACAGATACATGGGTAGATTCAAGAACATAGAGGTGATTGATCAAATGAGCCGTAGCCAGGACCTTTCTAGTCTTCTGGTCCTGCAGAGTACAAGTTGCAGTTAGAAACTTGAATCGAATTGGCAAGGAAGCACACAGCTGCCTCACTGAGAGCAAATTAACGGAGAAAACAGGAACATGTAAGACATGAGTAAGCTCAATGTCTGTGGTGAGATGAACTGAACCAATATGATAAACTGACTGTGTATGACCATTTGGGAGATGAATAATCAGAGGAGTAGTGAGTTTCGTATAGGAGTGAAACAATTGAATGTCTGCACAAATGTGGTTAGTCGCACCACTATCAATAATCCAGTCACTTGAAATTACAGAGGGAGGATTCACACAATTACCTGCAAAGTTGTCCAATTGTGCGAAGTTGATCTTAAGGGGATCAGTAGGTACGTCATTCTGCATATATTTCTTCAATTCTGATCGTACAATGTCCCCTATATTTGAGTAACTTTCCTCTGAAATTCTGGTGCCTTCATCATTAGAAACCAAGGCAGTGAAACTCCTTCCTCTTCCTCCGGATTTCTTCCTCTGTTCCCCCATTTCTCTGTACCAGTCAGGTACACCGTGCAATTTGAAGCAACTATCCTTTGTGTGCCCAGACTTCTGGCAGTGTTCGCAGATTATATGTCTTTTGTCAAACACCTGCTTCTTCTTGTATGGTTGGCTTTTCATTTGGAAGGCAGCTCCACTATTCATTTCCACGCTGCCAACACTAACTTGCATCTGTTTTTCCATCCTAAGTAACATGGAATAAGCTTTTGTGACAGATGGTAGAGGTTCCAACAAAAGGATTTGACTGCGCGCTTGGTCATATACCGCATTTAGACCAACCAAAAATTGAATGAGATGGTTGGATGCAGTTAAATCCGCCATCGCTTTGTTGATACCGCAAGTGCAACCAGCACATATACACTGTGGTGCAGGCGAAAGACATACAAGTTCGTCCCAAAGCCTTTTTAACTTGGTGTAATACTCGGTTATGGACATGTTTCCCTGAGTAACCTCTCCGATTTCTCTCTGCAACTGATAGATCATAGGACTGTTGCTCTCACCATAACGAGCCTCCAACTCGAGCCAAAGTTCGCGAGCGGATGCCACATACATGAAAGACTCCGCCAATTCTTTTGACATACAATTTAATATCCACGTTGTAACCATTGAATCTATGCGATTCCATCTTTTAAATGCATCTGTATTCGCAGGTGGTGGAGCAGTCGTTCCATCTACAAATTCCAATTTCATCTTTGATGTAAGAGCTCGTCTGACAGCTCTGTTCCAAGCGAAGTAATTCGCACCGGTCAATAAGGCTGATACCATCACCATACCAGGGTGATCCGAAGACTGTAACTGCATAACATCAGCATCTCCAACTCCTAGCGATGTCGTATCGTTTCCAAATGAGGTACTTTCATCTGCCGCGGCCATGGCAGACATCTATCTTAACTCTGATCGGAAGTTAAAGGTAGATATGCAGAGTCCTTCACAAGGAAGGCTCTGATACCATGTAGAAAAAGGTAATGAAAGCAAAGCAAACACAAGCCATATGCGCGAGCAAAAGGGAAGCTTTCTTCATTAATCCAAAATCAGATTTTTCTGTACAGAGAACCCATTTAAATACAGTCGGAGAAGATGAGAAACAGAAATAACCGATACCCTCCAACTACCTAACTGACTCAGCGCCACGTAACCGCCATGTGGCATACACGTCACCCAACTAATAAAAACGTAACAGAAGAAAGAGAACGCAAGAAATAAACACGCTTTTATTTTCACAGAGAATGCTTTCATTCTCTGCTCTCTGTGATGCTCATTCTCTGCTCTCTGTGATGCTCCAAGCTGCAGCTAGCGTCAACCAATTCCAACCTTCCTCTCAACAACATGCATCTGCATTTTACTTGGTGATGAACCTGTATGGACAATTCAATTCCATAAAAGCGAAATTATTTGTCACCACATTGACGGGGAAGGCTCAGTAATGGTTTACTAGTTTACCAGTTGGCAGCATTGAGTAACATGAGCAATTAGTTTAAAAATTCATTTTTCACTTTGCCAATAAAAGAAAGCAAAAGAGATCAGCGACCTATCTGTTCACCATTAGACAAAGGATGAGACTCTAAAAAAATTATGGGAAGGTTTAACAATGAAACCTTAGAAGTCCAGGACTTGAGAATTGACATGATGGTGAGCATCTTGATACACGGACTTAAAAAAGGACCCTTTGCTTCTGTTCTTGCAAGAGATCCGCCTACGAACGTAGAGCAGTTAATGTGCCTGGCGCAGAAATACATAAATGAGGAAGAAATGAACGCTATGAAAGATGGAGAATGGTTGGGTGGAGGCAGAGATCGTGATCACGTCCAGGGAAAAGAAGGGAGCAAGCAAAAGCTGGATCGAGGTCGAGAGCCTCCCTATCAACCAAAATGCCATCGGTACACTCCGTTGAATACTACTCGGACCAAGGTGTTGATGACAGGGGAGAAATCTGATATTTTAAAGTGGCCGCATCATACAAGGTTCACGCCAACGAAGAAGTTCTCGAGCAAATATTGCAAGTTTCATCAAGAGCAGGGGCATGATACAGAGGAGTGTTTCCAATTAAAGGATGATATGGAAAGATTGATTAGGCAAGGTTACTTCAAAGATCTTATACTGAAAAATCGCGATTGAAAACAGTATCGGAGAAGTCGATCCAAAAATCATGACAGGAATCAGGACCGAGGAAAAGATGTGAGAAAGGAAACGAACCCGCGAGATAACGCGCCTGTGAAAGGTGTGATCTAATACCATAGCAGGGGGACCTGAGGGTGGTGATTCACGAAGGACCTAAAAACGTCAAGAAAGGGGCAACTAAAGGAATCAGTTGGTCATGAACGTGGAGCCCGAAGAGGAAATTATATTCTGGAATAAGGATGCTGCTGGGTGGATTGGGTCGCAGAACGACCCCTTGGTAATTACACTAGATATAACAAATTTTGCAATCCATAAAGTGCTAATAGACAATGAAAGCTCGCAGACATCATCTTGCGGATGTCTTAATTAAAATGGGTTTGGACAATGCCAAGCTAGAACCGATAAGAATACCGCTGGTTGGTTTTGGGGGCACTGAGATAGAATCCTTAGGGACCATCGATCTGCCAGTGTCAATGGGCGTTGAGCCAAACAGGAAAACATTGATGGTGAAATTCCTGGTCGTGGACACCCTGTTAGCCTACAATGTAATTTTGGGAAAACCAGGACTTAACTCCTTTATAGCAGTAGTCTCCACCTACCACCTTAAGATGAAGTTCCCAACTAAAGCTGGGGTAGGCGAGGTCGCCTGCGATCAAGAGGAGGCTCGCAGGTGCTATAATTTATCCTTGAGAAAGGGTGAAAGCAGTGACAAAAAAACGCAATTTGAAGCTGACATATGAGGATGGCAAAATCACTGAGAAAAAATAAGAAAGGATACAGCTGACAGAGGGCCATAAAACGGTGGAAATAATACCGGGAGATTGATAAAAAACCACCAGGATAGGGTCACACCTAGAGGAGCCTTTCAAAACTCTAATGGTCACACTTTTGAGAAATAACACAGACATATTTGCTTGGAGCTCATCCAATTTTCGAGGAGTAGATCCTGACGTCATTGTTCACCGCCTGAACGTGGACCCTAATGCACGACCAGTTCAGCAAAAGAAAAGAAATTTCAGTGCGGAGACGAATCAGATAGTGAAAGGGGAAGTTAAAAGATTATTGCAAGTTGATTATATTTCTAAGATCCAATACACAAATTGGTTGTCTAATGTAGTGGTAGTTCCTAAACCTGGCGGGAAATGGAGAGTATGTATCGATTTTACAGACTTAAACAAGGCATGCCCGAAGGACCTATATCCAGTACCTAGAATAGATGCGTTGGTTGATTCAACGGCTGGTTACGAATTGTTTTCCATGATGGATGCGTACTAAGGCTATCATCAAATTTTCATGGCAAAAGAAGATAGAGACAAAACCTTATTTGGACTGAAGAATGCGGGTGCCACATATCAGCGATTGGTTAATCGAATATTCAAAGATCAAATTGAAAAAACAGTGGAATTGTATGTAGACGATATGTTAGTAAAGAGTTCAAGGTCGCTGGACACTTGGTGCACCTTGAACAAGCCTTTGTGATGCTGAGAAACTTCAGAATGAAGCTCAACCCAGCGAAGTGCATTTTTGGAGTGTCCGGAGGAAAGTTTCTGGAATATATGGTCAGTGAGAGAGGCATTGAGGCGAACCCAGAAAAGATAGACGCCATTCTTAAACTGAAGTTACCGACTACCATCAAAGAAGTCCAACAACTTACTGGTAAGCTTGCATCCCTTAACCATTTTATCTCTAAATCATCAGATAGAAACCTTCCCTTCTTCCGGGTACTGAGAAAAGCCAAAGATTTCAAATGGGATGATGAGTGCGAGCAAGCATTTCAAGATCTAAAAATTTATCTACGCTCGCCCCCACTGCTTACGAACCCAAGGGGAAATGAGACATTATATCTATACTTGGCGGTTTTGGAAAGTGCGGTTAGCTCAGTGTTAATAAGGGAAGATGGAGGGGTGCAAAGTCTGGTCTATTATGTGAGCAAAATGTTGCAAGGCGCAGAAAAGAGGTATGCCAAAATCGAAAAGTTAGAGCTCGCATTGGTGGTGATAGCTCGCAAGTTGCGTCCTTATTTCCAAGCCCATCTCATAATCGTATTGACTAATCATCCATTGCATAAGGTACTGGCGCGACCGGATGCGTCGGGGAGACTAGTCAAATGGGCAGTTGAACTGGGGGAATATGATATAAAATATCAAGCTCGGACAGCTCTAAAACGACAAATATTAGCAGATTTTATGATTGAGCGCGCAGGAGATCCTGAGGTTAGTCAAAACTCGGAGAAATGGATGCTACACGTAGATGGATCTTCTAACGCTGGGAATGGGGGAGTCCGAATAGTAATTCAAGGTCCCGCTGAGATAGAATCGAGGTCGTAGCACGACTCTCATTTCCGACCACGAATAGTGAAGCAGAATACGAAGCTTTAGTTATGGGGTTAGACCTAGCATTTGACGCTGGTGCCAGAGATTTGGAAGTATATACAGATTCGCAGCTTGTAGCTTTGCAAATTGACGGGACTTATAAAACCAAGGAAAGGAACATGATACTGTATCACAATAAAGCAAGGTCTTTAATGTCCAAGTTTGGTAGATGTCAGGTGCATTAGATTCCCAGATGCGAAAATGATAAGGCTGATTCTTTGTTGAAATTTGGAGCTACCCTGTCTGGAGTTCGAGATCGCAAAATAACAATGATGATTCGGGATATACCCGCGATCGCTAAGGAGGTGGAAGTGAATACCATTGATCAGAAACCATCCTAGAAAGATTAGACCATTCGATACCTGAGAGAAAGTGTCCTACCAAGCGACCCCACATATGCACGAAGGCTTAAAGCGAAAGCAACTCATTTTGCATTAATCGACACACATCTGTATAAACGGACTGTAGAAGGACCTTTGTTGAAGTGTTTGGACCCAGAAAGGTTTGAGTACGTAATCAGAGAGATTAATGAGGAGAGTTGCGGAAATCACTCCGGAGGAAGGCCACTAGCCCAAAAGGTGATTAGACAAGGATTTTTCTGGCCTACATTGGTAAAAGATACAAAGGAGTTTGTTAGGAAGTGCGAAGCTTGTCAGAAATTTGCAGCACAAATTCACTGCACCTGCGACCCCGATGGGATCGATTAAGATCGTGTGCCCCTTTGATCAATGGGGAATAGACATCCTAGGACCATTCGCAATTGCGTGATCCCAGAAAAAGCTCATTGTAGTGGCAGTTGAGTATTTCTCTAAGTGGATAGAAGCAGAGGCTGTAGCTAAAGTGAGAGAAGGGGCCATGATTGATTTCATATGGAAAAACATCATATGTCGATTTGGAATTCCCAGGATTTTGATCTCAGATAACGGCACTCAGTTCCAGAAAAAAAAGATCATGGATTGGTGCAAGGAGCTGAGAATTCAACAGAACTTCACAGCAGTGGGATATCCACAGTCGGATGGACAGGTCGAGGTCGTAAAGAGCCCCAATTGGTAGAAAAAAACCCACAACCCCTTAGGGTTATCCTGCACTTGGAAGAAGAAGTAGAAAAAGGAATAAATATAGTGATAATTTGATTGTTCGTCGCCGTAGTAAATAGGCGAGAAAATCGAATTTCTTTCTTCGTCTTTACAAAAAAAAACAAAAAAAAATAGGAGTAAGCTATGATTCGTTCACTAAAAAAAAATCCTTTTCTTTTTTTAGAAATGGACGAACGACGGGAATTGAACCCGCGCATGGTGGATTCACAATCCACTAAACGACGGGAACCCGCGCATGGTGGATTCACAATCCACTGCCTTGATCCACTTGGCTACATCCGCCCCTCTACTAATTTATTTTAAATTATTATACTTTATAAAAGTATATTATTTTATTCGATTTTTCAATTTTGATTTTTTAGAAATTAAAAGACAAAAGATTGCATTTCAATCATTTCATTTATCTTGATCCTTCAACATCTGAAAACAAGGTTAAGCTCCGAAGGATCATGGTTAGACGAATTACCTGGGGTCATATGGGCTTATCGAACTACCCCTTGGTCCTCAACAGGTGAAACTCCTTTATGTCTTGTATTCGGTACTATAGCCCTTATTCTTGCACAGATAGGCGAAGAGTCTCATCGCATAAGCACATACGACCAAGAGACCAACCAGAAAGAACGCACCTTTGACTTGGAGGTGATTAAAGAAAAGAGAGAGGTCACGTACGCAAAGATGCTGCACCAAAAGTGTTAATGTTGAAGAACTACAACAGAAGAATCAAGCCCAGACAACTACAAGTTGATGATCTTGTCCTGAAGAAAGTTGAGGTGTCAAAGCATGTCAGAATGATTGATCCAGGATGGGAAGGACCCTACAAAATAACAAAAATCAAAAGAAGGGGCACATATCGCTTTCAAGACATGGAGGGTCGAGATCTACCCCGACCGTGGAACATCCAGAATTTGAAGAAGTTCTACGCCTAATTCTAAGCCTATAAAACGCCATCTCATGTAAATTATAGTTAAGATAGGACTCTCTTCCCTCCTTTTTGCTGATTGTAAGGTCAAATTTTGAGCCTGTAAAAGGCCAAGTGTAAAGTGTATCTGAAAAAGATCATCTATATATCATTACAACCTTTCTTCACAACCTGTCTATGAATTAAATTTGTTTAATTTGCTCGTTTCGGAGGACTGCACAATGGAATAAGGATGGAACTGCAAACGATCACGGGACCTGTGAAAGATTATTCGATCTGAAAAAGATCCCGGAATCTGTAAAAGATCACGGGATCTGAGAAAGATCATTCGATCTGAAAAAGATCACAGGATCTGCAAAAGATCACAAGATCTGAGAAAGATCATTTGATCTGGAAAAGATTGCAGGATCTGTATGAAATCACTATCTATGAAAGATCATTATGGCAAGTCAATTTATGATCGATTGACTCTGCACAAGATCGTGAAAAAATTGAGTGTCTCGAATTCGATCTGAAAAAGATGTAGATTTCATATGCATAAAGGATTCGATTTGAAAGAGTTATAAAGCCATACATTAAACTTACAAAAGTAAAGAAATCTAGCAGCTGACAAGTTAATTGTTCGATCAAAAGGGAATACGATCCCCTAACAAATGTTTAGCATGATCATAAAAACATCCTATCAAAAATATATGCAGGGTCACAGATCTGGCTCAATCTTCCAAGGCCTCCATATCATCTAGCAAGCTCACGAACATAGTCCCTTCAATTTCTAGAGGAGGCTCAGAAGCATAGGGCTGGAAGTTCTCGTCCAAATAAGGGTTGAGGCGACTTTGATCAAATCCCTCTAGGAATGCATTCAGGTGGTTAGCTTGAGCTTTGCATTTGTTGAAACCTTGGCTCATGTGGGTCGCAGCTTCGATCTCGATCGCGACCTGGAAGACGGGGGTCTTAATGAAGTTGCGTGCTCCCTCGCGACCTTCCACAGTAGCCTGGACACGCCCCGCTTCATGGCCAGCTGAGAACCCTCTTCGCTGACCCTCATCCAATGCCCGAGCAACCGTTGCAGCCTTAGACTCTTCGACCTCTTGGAGCTGAGCTTTGAGAGCAGCACATTCTTCATTCCAACGATCGCGCTCTTCGATCTAGCTCCTCTCCTTAGCCTGCATCTCAGTACGAAGATCCCGAGCTGTTTCGCTACTATCCTTCTGTCGCATACGAAGAGCTGTACAATTGACAGATAATGCCTGTATAAAAGCTGCAGTTTGAAAGGATGGAGAGATCATGCAAGTAAGCAAGTGCGGACAAAAAAGTTCTTAAGTACCGAAGGAAATTGATATCGTTAAGTTACCTGCATGATAGAATGGGCCCCAAATTGCTCCAGCCTGGTGTAAGGAGTTTTAAGAATCACTGCCTGATCGCGAGGTAGACTGCTAGCTCTGTAAAGCTCGAAAGACTCCTAGCCTACCTTGTTGTTGAGCACTGTACTTAGATCAGAGATCCTCCAATTGGGGGCGAGTTTTTCCCCAGTCAACTCAGTAGATACCTGGCTTTCCGTTCGAAGCTCGCCTTGTGCGGATCGCTCCCACTCTTCGATCTCCCTAAGGTAGCTCAGGTTTTGGTCTTCTTTAGGACGGGCAGCGGCCTCATCTTCCTCGGTGCATCTAAGGGAGTGCGACTTTCCATGCTTCGATTCGGAAGAGGACTTGTGTTTGCGTTTCCTGGAATGAACTACCAACAACGCCTTCTCCGGTCTCACGAGGCGCCTTCCGCAATGCGGGGAAAGGGGCACCGTGTGGCTAGCAGTCTGCCGACTACTTCCGCCAATAGCAACAGACCACCGAAAACCCGACGGGCACTAGCACAACACACCGACAGGAATAGCAACAGCAATAGCAACAGCAGCAAGCAACAGTAAGCAAGGTGCAGTACGAAAGCAGTAAATTGAGCACGCGGTTCAGAAAGTAGATTTCATTGCATTGAACGATTGCATATACATTGTACAACGATGCTAGCGCAAGGGGATCGCCTTGAGGGGGACACTAGCACGTAGACTACACCAAGCTTCGACAACTCATTACCCCCTATTATAGGCTTAAAAAAGTTTTTCATATTGACAACAGTAAACATTGAAAACGCTGAACATCGCACCTCAGGTGGCCTAACGTCCCCCTGAGCAAACAAAAGTATTTACAACGGTACCTCAAGTACAAGACAAAAGACCAACGCCTAAAAACTCTAAGACTGCGGAAGCCTAGCGTTTGGGCGAAGGTTGTTGGTCGGCCGAGTAGAGCGGTTGAGTGGCCGAATGTGCGTCAAGGGTGCCGAGTGCGCGGGCGGCCCTTGACATTCTCCCCCACCTGAGATGGCGACGTCCTCGGCGCATGGGAAGCATGATACGCTTCGACAAGAGGTAGAAACGCCTTGAGGTTCGTCACCCGCTCCCAAGTGTTCTCCTCGCTGCTGCATCCCCTCCATTTCACCAAGTACTCCGTGTGGTTGTGCTTTGCGGTACTCTTAACTCGGTGATTTAGGATAGCTTCAGCCACCTTCTCCTTAGTCTTCGTCAATTCAAGTTGCGGGCGGCTGGGCTGATTGCGGGCATCGTCCTCCTTGTCTGCTGAATATTTCTTTAGCTGACTCACATGGAAGACGTTATGGATTTTCCACCAGGAAGGCAACTCTACCTTGTAGGCCACCGTTCCAATACGCTTTATGATAGATAAAGGGCCAACATATTTTTGCATCAACCGAGGATCTCTCCCCCTTGATGACTTCGATAATCTTGGGTCTGGGACCTTCACCATCACAAGGTCTCCCGCATTGAACTCGATGAAGCGGCGGTTTTGATCAGCATACTTCTTCATCCGCTTCTGAGCTTTCTCCAGGCAACTTCTGGCGATGTCAACGTTCTGCTTCCATTCCTGGGAGAAGCTTCGGGCGAGAGGGGATCTCACACTTTGTGGGGAGTCGAGAGTGTGAGGGAGGAGCGGTTGCTGCCCAGTGACAATTTTAAAAGCGCTCTTGTTGGTCGAAGAGCTTTTTTGAGCATTGAAGCACAACTGAGCGACATCCAAGAGCTTCACCCAATCCTTCTGCGTACCTCGCACAAAGTGCCGAAGGTATTCCTCCAACATCGAATTAAAGCATTCCGTCTGGCCGTCAGATTGTGGGTGATAGCTCGAGCTCATAGAAAGTTTGGACCCGAGGATTTTGAATAGCTCGGTCCAAAAGACGCCAGTGAAACGGGAGTCCCGGTCACTGACGATGTCCTTCGGCAGTCCCCAGTATTTAACAATATGCTTGAAGAAGAGATGAGCCGTCCCTTCTGCCGTAACGTGTTTTGGGGCTGCAATGAAAGTAGCATACTTGGATAATCGGTCCACCACGACGATAATAGAGCCTAAGTCTCCCACCTTAGGCAATCCAGAAATATAGTCCATGGATACACTTTCCCAGGGTCTCTTTGGGATAGACAATGGTTGCAGCAGACCAGCCTTCTTTTGATGGTCTGCCTTATCCTGCTGTCATATCAAGCAGGTGCGGACGTAAGTCTCCACGTCGTCCCGCATCTGTGGCCAATAGTAGGCCCTCCGCACCAAGGCATAAGTACGTTCCTCTCCCTGGTATCCCGCCCAAAGAGTGTCGTGGCATTCCGAGATAAGTGATTTCCGCAGGTCCCCACCTTTCGGCACATATAGGCGGTTTCCTTTGGTCATCAGCAATCCATCTTCCAACCAAAACTGTCGAGCTTTGCCCTGCTCGACAAGCTAGATCAGGCCCTGCGCTGCTGGATCTTTCGATAATGACTCCCGCGCCCGATCCCTGAAAGAGGTGGCAACCGCGCTAGAGGAGAGCGCTGCTACCGACCCCAAACTCGCCAAATCCGCCCTACGGCTTAGGGCGTCGGCCACATGGTTGCTGGAGCCGGCCCGATACTCCAGCACGAAGTGAAATTCCGACAGCAACTCCTGCCAGCGTGCCTGTCTACTGGTCAGCTTCGGCTGCGACATGAAGTGACTTACCACAGTATTGTCCATCCTGACCACGAAGTGAGAGCCCAACAAATAATGCCGCCATAGTCTTAGGCAATGAACGACGGCTAGTAGTTCCTTCTCATGCACCGAATAGCGCCGCTCGACATCTTTAAGCTTCCTACTCTCAAAGGAAACTGGATGGCCATCTTGCATTAGGATCCCTCCTAACGCAAAGTCTGAAGCGTCTGTCTCCACCACGAACGGCTTCGACATGTCCGGTAAGGCCAGTACAGGATCTGTCACAATTGCTTTCTTCAAATTGTCGAAGGTGACTTGGCATTGGGGTGTCCAATTCCAAGTCTCCGTCTTCTTCAATAAATCCGTCAGGGGACGGGCTATCTCGGAGTAGCCTTTCACAAAACACCGATAATAATTTGCCAGCCCAAGAAATGAGCGCAAATCATGAACATCCTTCGACAGCTGCCACTCCTCAATAGCCTGAACTTTCTTGGGGTCCATTCGTATGCGTCCTCTCTCCACAATGTGCCCCAAGAAACTGATTGTCTCCTGAGTAAACGAGCATTTCGACACCTTCGCATATAGCTCGTGCTCGCGGAGTCTCGTCTGAACCTGCCGCAGATGGTCTACATGCTCCGCCAAGGTTCTGCTGTAGATCACGATGTCGTCCAGGTACACCACCACAAATTCATCCAGAAAACCATGGAGTACCTGGTTCATTAGCGTGCTGAAGGTTGCGGGAGCGTTCGTCAGGCCGAAAGGCATGACAAGGAATTCAAAAGCTCCGTACCGTGTGACTACTGTCGTCTTCGCCTCATCGCCCTCCTTGATTCGGACCTGCCAGTAGCCCGACCTCAAGTCTATCTTGGTGAAATATTTCGCCCGGCTTAGACGATCAAAGCAATCCGCCACCAACGGTATTGGGTACTTATTCTTCACTGTAATCTTGTTCAACGCCCGATAGTCACAACACATACGTAGGGAGCCGTCGGCCTTCTTCTGAAATAGGACCGGCGCCCCATACGGCGACTTAGCGGGTTTGATTATTCCGCTCTCCAACATGTCCTTCAGTTGTTTCCTAAGCTCCACCAGCTCAGGCTGCGACATCCTGTATGGTGCCCTGGCGGGCGGCTTCGTGCCAGGCACCAACTCGATTTCGTGAAGCACTGCCCTCTTCGGCGGAAGCTTCCGAGGTAGCTCGTCCGGCATCACGTCCTCGAACTCTTTCAGCAACTTCTTTATTTCGCCAGGGATGGGCCCTGACGTCTCCTCAATTTCATCAAAACGAAGGGTACACAAGTAGGATGGTTCGTTCCGCTTGCGCCCCTTCTCAAACTGCATGGCCGATAGATTTTTCTCTCCTGTTCGCCCGGTCATTGTGGGGATAATACAAGGTTTGGCCCCCAGCATCATCAACGAATCAATGTGCGGCAAAACCGCTGTACGTGTGTCCCGCAAAAATTCAAGCCCGAGGATGAGCTTGAAGTCGTCCATCACCACGACGGAAAGGTTAGTCTTGCCCTCAAAAGGACCAACCTTAATCAGCACAGATTTGGCTACACCAGCAATGGGTTGTGCGGCCGAGTTTATCGCCTTTACTCGCCCAACTCCCTTCTCCAGCACGAGCCCAAGTCTCTCTACTTCGGCGCTCGCAAGGTAGTTGTGCGTAGCTCCAGTATCGATCATGGCACGGATGGGCTTGCCATGAATCTTCACATCCACAAACATCAGCCCTTTCTTCCGAGAGTTCCGGGGCTGTGCTTCCTCTTCCGGCTGGCTCGCAGTAAGAGCCGGGGCAGTCTTTCTTGCATGCGGTGGCACCCACTTCTTTGCCGTCACTTGGGACAGCGTGTTGCACCATTGGGAGATGGCGCTCAAGTTGTCCTCCTCTTCTTCCGAATCATGCCCACCACTCGCAGATGCTTGTGGCTCCACATTCTTCGCGGGCGACGCCTTGTCAGTAATGGTCGCCAGCGCATTCAATAGTTGTTTCTTCGGGCAATCCCGGAACATGTGCGGGCCATCGCAGAAGAAACACCCGCCCCTCTTCTGTTGTGCCCCCTGTCTGTTCTCTTGGGGCTTCCTGCCTGAACTGCCCATCGAACTACTCTGGGCGTAGGGTTACCGATCTCCCCCACCTCTGTTGGGGTTACTCTTGAATGATCTCGCCCCGCCCGGCTTATTTTGTATGGGACCAGGCGTCGTCTGCCTGTCATTCTGGCCCTCTGGGTTGAAATCTGTCAAGCGTTCGGCTGCTGCCATAGCCGAACCCAAATCAGTCACTCGTTGGCGCTGCAGCTCAAGCCGCGCCCCTTGTTTCAGGCCCTCCATGAATGTGAAGAGCTTGTCCTTCTCCGACATGTCCCGAATATCCAGCATCAGCGCCGAGAGAGATCTCACATAATCTCGCACGGAGCCTGTGTGCTCCAACTTCCGCAATGCCCGCCTGGCATTGTACTCGACGTTCTCTGGGAAGAACTGCTCTTGAATCGCTTCCCGAAGAAGAGCCCAGGTATCAAGCCGCAACTGATTGGCTTGGATCTCCGCATATTTGGTGGTATCAAGCCGCAACTGATTGGCTTGGATCTCCGCATATTTGGTGCGCCACCATAGCTTGGCATCACCCGTTAGATACATTGTCGCCGTCGACACCTTCCCTGCCTCATCTCCACATTTTCCGCAAGGAAGTGTTGTTCTATATCAAAAAGGAAGTTCTCGACCACCTTCGCATCCCGAGCACCGCCATAGGCCTTCGGTTCAGGAATCCGAAGCCTAGCACCATGATCCTGAGCAACAACAGGGGCGTTACTCACTGCACGTTGGAGCAGACCAATCTGAATCGACATCTGCTCCATTTCACGCCGCATATCGGCGATACCGCCACCTCCAAAAGCACTGCCCATCTCTTGGACAACCTGCCGACATTCGTCGAGTTCGGCACTCAGCACCGACACTTC